>NW_026873517.1:0-14885 GCF_032173495.1 Musca vetustissima | reverse complement strand
AACATTATTAATTCTGTTCATTTAGTATGAATGAAAGAAAAATCAAAAACTCAAAAAATACATACTTATGAGTGCTTAACCAAAGTCAAAATAACCCAAAATCAAAACAAACGATGGAAAACTATTTTTTAGATGATTTATGACATCTAAAATATGAGAATTTTTCTATAAGTGTGCGAGTAGACTAGAACGCATTTTGATTCGAAAATTTCGGACAAATATCAAACATTTTATTAATGGCGGAACATTTTATTAATGGCGGAACGATCATAATAACACCCTAATAATCAAATATATCACATACATATTATACAATCCATACAAAAGCTCTCCTATAGCTGACAATGATTTTGTGAATATTTTCGTAGGAAACGAAAGGTCATCTTCGACAATTTATGCAGATCAACAATCACCTCCCTTGCACCTCAACATTATTTATTTATATTTACTACATTGGAGGCAGTAACAAATAGAGGGTGGTGTGGGTACATACGTACAGCAAACAGGAAGCAAGGACATAAGAAAACTGCCAAAAGCAAAATGTGCTTTTTTAAAAATTACTTTGATGTTTTTCTGTTTTGTCTGTGTCCTGTGCTCTGTCCTTCTTTGCCAACGTTTTAACAACAAATTGAGTTTATTGATATAAATAATTTTAATGCATTTACAACTAAGGCACTGACAATGCAAATCTTCATCCACACCCATGCCCACGGTGACCGACAGCGCCCCACCTCTATATTCAGCTGCTGAATCCAATCGAATTGAATTTATCTTTCGTTTGAAATGTTGTTGCTGCTAATGCCACTTCGACTACTGGTGCTGCTTCTGATGATGGTGCCATCTACTATTTGCCATTGCTACCACCACAAGTAGCATAAAAAGACAGCATGTCCGTTCGTGTTGATGTTTGTTTTTGTTGTTGCTTTTTCCGGTTGTATTATTGTCAAGATGACAGGCAAAGAAAACTTGTACAAATTGCATTTATTTTTCTGCTTTATTCAAATAGTTTTTGGAGGGTGTATACAAATTGGGCGTGTGTGTCTGTCTATACATATGCAATAATTTTGATGTTGTTGTTGAGATTTTGTTTTTTTTTTTGCAAAATTTACACTTTGAATGGACATTTGCATGCTCTACAGGAGGAAATTTTGAGTTTGCCTAACATTGTGGCGTTTAAAGGAACGAATTTCTACATATCGTCTATAGAAAGAATACTTCTACAAACAGAAGACCTTCTAAAAGTCTCAATGGTATTTTTCTACGAACAGGAGATCTCTGTTGATCTTCCACAGACAAATATTGAAGACGCAAGTAGACAGAAAAATGCCGTCTGTAGGTCTTCAATACCTTAAAGTCTTTCTACAGGTGTTCTAAACACAGGTTTTCTGTAGACAGAAGTCCTTCCAGAGGTCAAAGACAGGAGGGCTTCTAAAAATCTGACGTAGGGAATGATAGATATTAAGGAACGGTTCTGATTGGCTTTAACATTGCAAAGCACAGGCATTTATTGTTCCCTCTTCCATCTCAATTGCGGACACTGACCTCCCCGCCGTTGGAATAGTGAGCTGATATGTGCCGCGAGTAAATGATTGATACCTCAGAATTCTGTGTCCCGTGCTCAAAAAGGGAGACAAGACGATATGTGTCAGCGTGCTGTGTGAACGATTAGAGCCAATGGTCAATGACATAATTGGACCATACCAATGCGGCTTCAGACCTGACAAATCCATCATAGACCAGATTTTCACACTGCGCCAACTCCTGGAAAAGACCCACGAAAACACATCGACACATTCCACCTATTCGTCGTCGTTGTATTCGACACCCCAACCCGCTCAGAGGTCTTTAAAGCCTTTATGCGTTTGGCATTCCTGCAAAATTTATACAGCTATGGAGTATAACTTTAACTGGCACTAGGCAGCAGTTAAAGTCAGAAAGGACTTCTCGGAGCCCTTCAATATCGAACGAGTATTCGGACTAGGTGACAGTTTGTCGTGTGACCTTTTTATCATCCTGCTTGAATACGAGATGCAAAAATGAACGGAAATGGTACACAGTACACCAAACAGCACATGTTACACGCCTACATCTATAACATCGACATAATGGGTCGAACATTGCGAGCGGCCACCATTGAACGAATTGAGAATGAACTTGCGAAAGTGGGACTGGCAGTAAATGGCTAGAAGATAAAGCTGATGATATCAACGCGCTGGACGTCCAGATGCTGATACTATCCGTGCTGGTGTATGGCAGCTCTTGGAGTGGTTGAGAGAAACATTCTCCGGAAGATCTATGGGCCGATCTGCGTTGACGGTGAATACCGCTGTCGAATGAATCTTGAGTTGCACCATCTATACACGGACATTGACATAGTCAAACGTGTCGAACTGCACCGACTATATGGCTAGGCCATGTTGTGAGAATGGATGAGGATGCCTCAGCTCAAAAGGCATATAAAATCGAGCCAAATGGAAGACATCATTTAGGAACAAGGTCTTTAAAATTGGAAGAGTTGCGCATAAGACAAAGGACCTTATAAAGACACTTTGGGGCATAATAAATAACATTAAATGTACACAAAAAGACTTTCTTATGTTGTTGTTGTACAGGATATTTGCATGTTTACAGAATACCTTCAACATGTCTGCTATAAACGGAATTAATTATAAAGATAGATAGAATACATTGTGCAGTGCTTTTATGAAGGTACTCTATAGACAAAAGACCGTATACGGATCTTCTAGAAATGTACGACGTCTGAATGTAGAATACTTGTATATATGCAGACGACCTTCTACATTTAATTTAGATCATAGACAGATACCTTCTACAAATATCCATTTAATGAACAATTTCTATAACCAAGCGATGAAAATATTATTTCCAACATATAGGGTTGTTGGAGTGTCGACCTTACCTCTATATTCCCAATTCAACTAACTATCCAAAATAGATATTTAGTCAATGCACAATTTGTTCTGCCACAAACATTTGTTCACACGTTGTTGCTGGTGTATTTTTATTTCTATTTTCTATTTTTTTGCTCTGCAACACTCCATCAAAGTAAATTTGATGTATGTACGTGTGAGTGAGTGTGTGTGTGTCATTTCCCATTGTGCAATTTTTTGTTGTTGGCATTGTTGTAGATTGTTGCCATTTGTTATATTTGCTTATTTGAAAAATTAGCTTTTATCACAAATTTGTTTGTATAAAATTTGTCATCACAAGTTGACATCACCATCACCCAAACGAAAAGAAACGGAATGCCTCCACCTTCATCAGTGGCATCAGCAGTAACAGTAACAGCAGAAAAGTGACATTCGTTTTATATTCCACGACGATGCTAGTCAACAAAATTCACCTCCCATTCGCTGGGTCATCAACTCAATAGAATCATTCATAGCTGAAATGTAACACTTCAGTTCGCTAAGTTCAACTATAAAATAGCATTGGCCCTCTCCCTAACATTGCCGAACCTTTTGCTGAGTAATGATATTTTCTTTTCGGGGTTTTTTGTGTTTGCGTTTTTTGCTGTCAGGAATGAAATTTAGTTTTTTTTTTGGATGGCGTTTATTCCCAAAATACTGGCGGATATTTGTGCAAAATATTTTAAATGTATTAACTTTGCCATTTTTAGCCAAACATGTTCTTGTTCTTTTTATGGTTGTTGTAGTTTTTGTTTTCAACATTGATGTTGAATTTCCTGTAATCAGATTGGCTTTAAATTGAATTGTATTTTGGGCTATTTAATGTTCGCATAAAACCGAAAAATAAAACAAAGAACATGAAAGTTAATGTAGCATGTTAGTCGCTGCCGATGCTGTATCAAATAAAATATACGACAATTTTATGAACATATTTGAAAGCTATATTGAAAATGGTACGCAAAGTAATGAAATACACGTGGTGGTTATATTTGTAGCCTTTTGGGTTGGGACTTCTTCTTCTCAGATATAATGCAATAACGCCAGCGTTTTGGATGAATTTTTATACTCTTCACCACACTGTGGTACAGGGTATTATGTCTTTGTGCATATGTTTGTAACAGCAAAAGGAAACGAGATAGACACATGGTTCCTTTTGAGAATATGCACAGAGTCACTTTCTGAGTCGATTTATGCATGTCCGTCCGTCTTTCCGTCTGTAGATGTTAAATTGTAAACAAATGATCCGATTTGGATGAAATTTGACACAAGCCAACTATTTGGCCCAAGGACGAACCCTATTGAAATGGGGAAAATCGGTTCAGATTTAGATAGCGCTCCCATATATATTTTCGTCCGATTTAATGTAATTGGGGCACCAAAGTCTCTATATATCTTTCGATGTGCACGAAATTTGGCAAAAATACTGAATTAGGTCAAGAATGACGTCAAGTTTCGAGAAAATCGGGTCAGACTTATAGTAGTTCCCATATATATTTTCGTCCGATTTAAGGTAAATGGGTCTCCAAATCCCTATATATCTTTCAATTTGCACGAAATTTGGCATAGGGTACTGAATTGGGCCCAGAATGATGTGTGCTAAGTTTATTGAAAATCTGTTCAGATTTAGATGTAGCTCCAATATATATATTCGTCCGATTTGATATATATATATACACGTCCGATTTAATGATTTAAGATTGGCCGACCCGCACACAATTTTGTACAATGTACTGAAGTTACTATAACCTTGTGTGTGTCAAGTTTTCTTGAAATTGGTTCAAATTTACATATAGTTCCTATATATACGTTCGTCCGATTTTAAGTAAATGGTGTACTAAAGACCCATAGCTAGGCCGATTGGCAAAACGTACAGAAATTAATATAAATTAATCTCGGGCAAGTTTCCTTGAAAACGGTTCAGATTTAGATATGGCATAGCTTCCATATATAATTTCGACCTATTAATGTTGATTGTAAACCAAATAATCAGTAGTGTGCGTAAAAATTGCTAAAAAATTTAAAAAGTATGGAATAGATGCAGAATGGCATGTGTAAGGATTGATGTTACTTATAGATAAAGCCAATGTTCCTCGAAAATCGGCCAAGTCCGACTTTACTATTTTCCTTACTGATTTGTAATATTTTTAAGGGTCTAACACAAGGTTTAACACTAGGCCTTTTTTTTTGTTAAAAAAAAACAAATTAATTAACAAATAACAATCACTTACTATTACTTTGTAAACAAAATTAAATACGTTTGCATGCTACGTATGTTAACTCGTCGTTTCCTCCCTATGTATATCTATATCTATGTGTGTGTCTGAATATATGCCCCTAATACTCGATATTGTATTACAAAATCCGTAAAGGTATCCCATAAATAAACTGAAAATGCGATTTGTTTTATCAGTCAATGAAGAAAAAATCCGGACTAGGATGTGGGTGGGTGGATGGCACACCAAATGAAACGTTTAGTTTCAAATAAACCAATTGCAATTCAAAACAGGATTTTGATTATGCGTCATTCGATCTGAATGGCAGAACTTATCTCTAGGACTAAATTCAATGTTGATGATGAAGGTAATGCAAAATTTGTTCGAATTGCTTGCATGCACATGTAGTTCTCCGTTGATTCATTCGATTTTTGTTTATTCCCCAGCTGGCTCACCAACTTGGCACAAGTGATTGTTTTGAAATTATGTGAGAACACACACACACACACACATACCCACACAGAGTGCAATGATGAACGAAGTAGAAAAAACGCGTACACTAAAATTTACCAACGACATGAACAAAAGCTGCACGAAGAAGGGGAGGAGGAGAAGGAGCATCAGCTGTAGCATTGCTAAACGTCTTAGCATATCGATGAGTACCATTTGGTATTTCTTTCTACCTTTTGACATTTAATGTATTATCCTGTGTTTTTCGATTTACATCCCATTCATTGCATCGCATCCAGTGCACCCACTCACACACACAAAGTCCTTTGTCCTTCGCCTTTTAGTTCTTCATTTGCTTAGTTATTTATTTATTTGTATTGAATTTACCATTCAAAGTACAGCTTTGAAGTA
The DNA here is from genome assembly GCF_032173495.1 of Musca vetustissima. Lineage (NCBI taxonomy): Eukaryota > Metazoa > Arthropoda > Insecta > Diptera > Muscidae > Musca > Musca vetustissima. The sequence continues at coordinate 8,881 of NW_026873517.1, read as the reverse complement.
CAAATCAAGATTCGTTGCTTTCTAAGCATCCATGGTTCCATCAGCCATGGAGGTGCATCAATGCCGGCTAAGATCAGAAGAGGGGATAAATGATGATGCTCCATATTTAAAAGGACGATGAAGTGGGTCCTTGATGCTTTATGGAGAAAATAAAAGAAAAAACTAACAACTACACATTGAAAATTATGCCCTATTGAATATAAAAAATACAAACACAGATACACACCCGCACACACACACACACATGCGCTGAATTGTTCCGAGCACAAAGACGATGAAGGATGAATTGTTTAAATTGCATCAATTTGTGAACAACAAAAACGAATAATCATCATCGACGACGACGATAACAAAAACAACAACAACTGACGAATTGCTCTGTTGAAAGGGAGCGCTCTCCTAAATGTAAAGAAACTCCATTTATATGTGGAGTGCAGTTGATAATAATAATCAAATCAAAAGGAATTTTGTTCGGAACGTTGTAAAAGAAATCCATTCGAGAGGAAAAATACTTGGTTTCCGTTGAATATCGTTCAATACGAACCTTGAATGTGCAATTTTTTTTAAACATTTCTAGCTAGGCCAAAACTATTTTGTACATTTTTATTTTGAATTTATTATGAAGTTAACGAATGTGGAATGAGGAATATGTTAGTTATCTTATTTTAATCTTGTTAATGTACTAAAATCATATGTTTTTTTCGAAGTAATGCACAGTGTAATAGTGCAGCTTAATATTCACTAAATAGCTTCTCGCAATAATAACACTGTGCTACAAAATAACAAAAAAATTTTTTTCAGGGGTTCTATTGTACCAATTCAGTTTAGTTGGAGTCCCTGGATCACGAAAATGTCTTTGGTTTTTCTGGGTCACTTCGAAAATTAATTTTATAACGGTAAATATGGAGAAAAACGTAGTTTCATGGATTTTCCATTTGAAAATTTAATAACTTATTTACTTTATAACGGATTTATAATATTCTTTTTTTCTTTCGAAGAGTACAATTTTTCCTTTCAAACAAGATATATATTTGGTAAATCGGTTGAGGATTGGCTGAGTTACAGCGGTTGAAATGTGGAAAAATACGCATAAAATGACAAAATTTATTTTTCTTCGGACTGTACGATGAAATTATGATATCAAGTCATATAAGTTTTATTATATTACGGGGAAGAAAATTAAATTAGCTTTCGAAAATGTTAAAAATCAAAAAAATCTGTTAAAAAATGGATGACTTATACACATTTTTGTATTGATTCTATGCATATTCTCTAAAGGAAATATGGGTCTGTATCGTTTCCTGTTACAAACCGTTATGTTTGCAACAGGCAAAGGGAAACGAGATAGACCCATATTTCCTTTAGAGAATATGCATAGAATCAATACAAAAATGTGTATAAGTCATTCATTTTTTAACCGATTTTTTGGATTTTTATCATTTTCGAAAGCTAATTTAATTTTCTTCCCCGTAATATAATAAAACTTATATGGCTTGATATCATAATTTCATCGTACAATCCGAAGAAAAATAAATTTTGTCACTTTATGCGTATTTTTTCACATTTCAACCGCTGTAACTCAGCCAATCCTCAACCGATTTACCAAATATATATCTTGTTTGAAAGGAAAAATTTTACTCTTCGAAAGAAAAAAAGAATAGTATAAATCCGTTATAAAGTAAATAAGTTATTCAAGTTTCAAATTGAAAATCCATGAAACCACATTTTTCTCTGTATTTACCGTTATAAAATTAATTTTCGAAGTGACCCAGAAAAACCAAAGGTATTTTCGTGTTCCAGGGACTTCAACTAAACAGAATTGGTACATTAGAACCCCTGAAAAATTTTCGTGTCGCACAGTGTAATTGTATAAAGTATAACTTCATGACCTGGCGGAAAGTTCATTAGAGTATATATTCTTGATCAGAATAAAATTCTATGTCCATTTGGACATGTCCGTCCGTGTGTTAAAATAACTATAGAGATCATAGAGATATTGGAATGTTTGATATTGCAAATGGGATTTATCGAAATTTGATCTATATACCCAAATTAGATATAGAACAGCACGAAAAGTGTTAAATATGGTACTATTTGTATTTGGCGAACCGCTGGGACTGGTACTCTTAAATTTGAAATGAGAGTAACTGATAGGGTGTAGGGTAGATGAAACAAAGGTTTTTTGGAAATTCGAACTATAAGTTGAATGGATTGAATGGATTGAAATTTGGAATGCGAATTAAGGTTGAGAAGTAGGGTTGATTTAAGGAGGTGGTTTTAAAAGCGTGAACTCATGTATACCAAAAGTACTAAACTGTACCAAATTTGGTACAATTTGAATTTGGATAAACGGATGGAATTGGAATCCTGAAATTTGAAATTAACATTACGGTCGGAGTATAGAATAGCGATATGTAGTTATTTTTGGAAATGTTAACTTATACGTACGGAAAGTACTAAATCGTACTATATTTAGTTCAATTTGGATTTGGGTGAACAGATAGAGCTGGAACATTTAAATTTGTATTGTAGAATTGAGGGAGGTAGGTAGTTTTGAAAATTAGTTTCTATATGTACTATATGGTATTTATTACATTTTTAAAATTTTTCATTTTCGTAGAACCTGAAATTTGAAATTAACACTAAAAATTGAAAATAAGATTACTACTGCATTGTAGATTTGGGGTATGTTGTAGTTTGGGAAAACCGTACATATGTGTACTAAATTTTGGGTGAACTATTGGAGCTGTGATCCTGAAATTTGGAGTTAGGATCACTGTTGGAGTAGTAATAAATTTGTTACAATTTGGACTTAGCTGAACCAATAGAAATGGAACAATGAAGGGTAGGATTGGGGGGATGTATGTAGTCTTGGAAATTTGTACTTATGGGTACTAAATAGTACTACATTTTATACAATTTAGAGTTAGAGCTGCAATAATAAAAAATTAAAATAAAGATTACTCTTAGAGTGTACATAGGTAGTGTAGGTAGTTTTGTTAATTAGTACTTATGTGTACTAATTTTGGTACAATTTTTCCAATTTGAAAGACAATGTTCGGAAATGTTGCCTTCCACTTGATCTTTCCATCTAATTCTTGGCCTTCCCTTTCTGCATGAACCATCAGCTACTTTTTGAGGACATCTTCATCTATTCTCACAACTTAACCAACCAAAGTAGTCGCTGCATCTCGATACGTTGACAATGCCGATGCCCAAGAATATATGGTACAACTCATGGTTTATTCGAGGGAAATATTTACCGTCAACGCAGATCGACCCATAGATCTTACGGAGAATTTTTCTCTCAAGCACTCCAAGCGCTGCCTCATCTGCTTGCGTAAATACCCATGCTTAAAATCCATATAACAGCACGGGTAGTATCAGCGTCTTGTAGATTGTGAGTTTGGTCTGGCGGGAAGTGGCCTTGTTCCTGAATTGTTTCTGAATTCTCCTCCGAATTTAAAAATTTATTTATGGCGGTACCAAACTATAAAAAATATTTGACTACCTCGAAGCTGTAGTTCTAAATTTCCACAGTTGGTCCGAGTCTATTGGACGTATTGCGCATTGACACCATCAGCATGGCTTTCTCGTCATTTACTGTCAGACCCACTTTGGCAGACTCCTTCCCAATGTGTTCAAAGGTGACTGTTACCGCTCGTAATGTTCGACCCATTATGTCGATGTCATTGGCGTAGGCGAGTAACATGTGTTGCTTGGTGTACAGAGTGTCAATTCTGTTGACCTTTGCCTCCCGTTTGTCATTTTCCAGCAGGATGTTAAGAAGATCACACGACAAACTGTCACCTTGTCTGAATCCTCGTTCGGTATTAAAGGGCTCCGAGAGGTCCTTTCCGACCTTAACTGCTAACCATGTGCATGTTAAAGTTATCCTGCATAGCTGTATTACTTTTGCAGGAATGCCGAACGCAGACATAGACATAACCCCTCCGAACGGATAGAACTGTCGAATGCGGCTTTATAGTCGGCGTATAGGTGGAATGTATCGATGTGTTCTCCAATAGTGGATTTGCCAGGCCTGAAGCCGCATTGGTATGGTCCAACTATGTTATAGACCATTGGCTTTACGGTGGATAGCACCTTATATGCGATGGGAAGGAGACTTATTCATCTGTAGTTGGCACATATTTTCTTGTCTCTTTTTTGTGAACAGTACAAAGGATGCTGAGGTTCCAATCGTTGGAAATGTTTTCCTCTAGCTCTGAATATCTGGTTCAAAAATTTAGTTATCTCACAACGGTTTTTTATCCCTAACAGGAATTTTCCACTTGTATTTCTTCAACCAAGCAACCCGACAGGCAATGCCTATATTGGATGAAATATTTGACCTTGTAAAAAGGCGTCTTATAATGCCGGTTGGGCTAAGCTTCAGATGGAATAACCAATGTCGCCTTTGTTATCAATTTACTCGCTGTTTCTTCATTAAGTCTCCCGTAGTTCTTTGGTACGATATGTGCGGTAAGTTCTATATTTTATTTCACAGAACTTTCAAGTTCTGTAGAAATTGGAGCCATTTTCTCTGTCCTTCTTCGTGTTTTTTCAAACGCCACAACCCAGTTTTATGGGTTTACAAAATACTGAAAATCTTATATATGAATGATATGCCAAAATTTGGATCAGTTAGGAAGAGATCTACCTATTAAAATGCACAGTGCAAAGTAGTAGTGCATTGAATTGGAGAGAAACGAAGTTGATATATTTTCAATTTTATGTTGGACGTTATACATATATGTCTGATATTAATGTGAAATGATGTGTTATATAATGCAATATTAGCGGATCAATTTACAATATAGTTCATAAATATATATTGAATGATGACTAAGCTGATTTTTTCTCAATTTATTTACATAAAGAAAATTTAAAATTCAATATATCTATAACCTTTAACATTTATATGCTAAGAAGTAGGTTTTCATGCATATTTGTCTACCAGTTCTTTTAGTCGAATGCTAATTTCTATACCCACTATGCCCCTTACAACTGTTATTGAACGGTAATTGCATTGGAAAGTAATATTTACTTATGTTGCCTTGCGGAGAATATCTTTCGTAGTCATGTAAATGTAAATTCAAAGGTATTTCTGTCGTTGTTTTGCATCTTTAAAGGACTTGTAAAAATATATGCACACACATTTATATATATTCATAAAAGTCCAAGACACACATTCGCATACATGCAAATTTAAATACGTATAGTTGAGTGTGTGTACGTATGTTCTTAGTTCTTTTTTTCTTCTTAAGTCTAAAAGTAAATGATATAGCCAAAGTTCTTTGTGTTCAATTCATCCTTATCTGCATTCGTTGCTGCTTCATCTTCAAGATTAACTTTTCGTTGTTGTTGCTCGTTTGCTTGTAGTTGAGTCTGAAGTAGCGTTAGTATCCCATGTGCTTTCTTATCCTTTTTTCGATCTCCTGTGCCATAGACAATCATGAATTTTATTTTCGTAAGATTTTTCTTCTTCAGAGAGAATTTTTGTTGGAACTTTTTTTTCTTTTACTGCTCATCAGACGTGAATGTGTGAGGATGTTTGAAAAAGAAAATCGTGTTGTTGTTGCTATGTCGAATTCTTCAATTCATTTGATTTTAAGAACTTATTTCACATTCAAAATGACTTTAGCCGATCTAAAATTTTTAGAGATGATACGGTCGCAGAATTTATTCTGTGAGTTCGATTGTACCTGAACAGATGTATCATACATATTATAAGGGTATTATTGATCAAATATGGAATTTGCGTCATAATATCCGCGTCATTGTTTTCTCATTAAAGTAAAATTAATATGGTGGACATTTGTAAGTGTAAAAAATTAAAATATTTCTGGACTTACAATATTTCCCTCATCATCGATTGGTACACATGTACTCATCTTCAAACACCTAATACTTCTTTTTCTTTTTACACATAGTTTAATAAGACATCTAATAGATAAATTGCAGTTGATTGCATTTGAATTGTCCATAGAATTGTGTATTCCGCCCGTCCGACTGTAGCAGAGTGGTGGGCGTGGTGATTATTCCCCATCAGCTGTCCAAGGGTTAAAACTGTGAAAACGATTCTTTTTTCCACTTGACTGGATTCAATGAATAACCAAGACTGATACCAAAGACAGACTTGAATTTCATTCCTTGTGTGAGTGTTTGTTTTTCTCGTCTCCAGTGCAGGATACGACAACGAATCCAGTCACCAGAAAATGAAAAGAAGCGAAGAAACGAAGCAAGTCATAGAAAACAAATGTGAATCATTTCCGTTTTTCACTTAGTTCTTTCACTGGTGTGGGAATAATATTTCTTAGTGTTTCCAGTCAGGCATAACGAATATGGGAATACGTAGCATGTTCATAGATTTAAGATGTAACAGATAAATTTATGTAGAAATATGGATCGATTGTTACTAATTGTGTAACTTTAAAAAAATTTTAAACTAAAATTCAGTTTTATACCCATTTTTATAAACTATAAAACGGCTGGAAATAAAATGTAAAAGTAAAAATCTCGGTAAGTTTGCCGGGCCAGCTTTTTGTATCCTCCACTAGGGCCCCCCTCTGGCTACGTCGCTGCTGAAAAGTACTTGAAATGAAAATGTGGGGAACATACCAAAAAGTGGACCTATACCAACAATTATACAAACCGATTAATGTAAAACTTTATGTAAACCAAAAACAAATTGCAGAGATGAATGGAACATGAATATAAAATCCTCAAACTACTGCGATTTAGAGTTCAGAGTTATATGTGACTATGGCTAAAGGGGGACCAATATTGATTACATAGCTAGTAATTAGCAGATATTTGGGCTTATCATTATATGAGGATGTATGCCTAATTAATGACTGATATAGCTTAATTTCAAGTTTTGGATCTCAATACAAAAATAAATAAATAAAAAAAATAGCACAAAAATACCGAAAATTTGGGTATACCGTTCCTATGCATATACCGTTGTAATTTCTAGTGGGGAAATAACAACACAATGTATCAAATTTCAGCGAATTCGGTTGAAAAACGCTTTTTAGATTCTCAAAACACCAAAAATTGGAGGTACCCTTATATGGGGGCTACCCGAAAAAATTGACCTTTGTTTATAAGTTTTAGTAGAGAGATTTGCTACCCAATAAGAAAGTACTAAATTACAGCCAATTCGGTCAAAAATGCGATCAAAACCCCCAAAATACTGAAAATTGGTGGGATACCGTTATAGGGGTGTTACCAGAAAAAGTGGACCTATATTTATAATTTATAGTGGAGAAATTTGGTACCCAATAAGACCACAATGTACCAAAGTTCAGTGAATTCTGTTGAAAACGCTGTCAAGGCGTATCTTTATATGGGAGCTATGCCTAAACTTAGACCGATGTACCCCATCTTCGCAGACAAAATATAACTCTATGCAAAATTTTGGCGATCTATCTCAATTCGTTTAGACGCTAGAGTGATTACAACAGACGGACAGTCGGACATGCTTACATCGTCTTTATAGGGTCGGAAATGATTATTTGATGATGAGTTACAAACGGAAAAACTAAATTAATATAACCTCCATAATATGATAGAGGGTATACAAATTCCATAAATAACGATATAAAAACTTGAACCTATATAGACAAATCTATGTAAAACAGTCAGCTGTTTCCCTTATCTCATTTTTACCATTGTTGATGGCTGCTTTGAATTAATCATAATTGCCCATCAAATCCTGTACTTTCTGTTTGGTGAGTTAGAAGAATCATGAAGCACATCATCCATTACAACAACATTGTGTTCACGGCCTGATATTAAAAGCTCCCAAAGTGTTTGCTGGCATCCTTTGTTTGGAGAAGTAGATCATGCACTTATCTACTTCTCCAAACAAAGGATTCTTAATATGTATTCCTTGAATCCAATGGGTCTTGTAATGCATAGTTGCTCGTCGCTTGGAAGGGTAGATTATATTGGAACCAGCTGTTTCGTCGCTAAAATAAACAACGTGGTATAAAATAACCATAATACAACGTGGCTCCATGGTATGTTCATGGTGGTGTTTGTGACTGGGCTGGGGTCTTCTACAGCGATTGTAGTCCTTCAGGAGTCTTGCTTTGCCTTAATGGCTAGATCTGAAATAAGTGGAAGTTCAATATTTTGACCCCACAGAGCTTCTAGATCGATGACAATTAGAGCGACCCCCTCTGTTTGTCTTTTAAACGTATTTCCAAAACTACCCAAATATCTAAAGAACACACAACAATTCTGACCGCTACACTAATTTTGGTACCATTCGTACTGTAATGGTACTTTTTCCAAAACTAATTCCAAATTTCATGATTTAAACAGTATAGGTTCACCCATATTAAAATTTACCAAATTTTGTACAATTTAGTACACATTAATGTAGTAACAATATAAATAATATTTCCCAATTTCAGGGTACCAGGCCGATCGCTTCACCCAAATATAATTGTACCAAATTTAGTACCATTTAAAACACATTAGTATGAATTTCCAAAACTTCCTACATAGCCCAATACTACACCCCAAAAGTGATCCTTACTTCAAATTCCAGCTCTATCGTTTCAGGCAAATTTCAAATTGTACCAAATTTTGTAGACATAAGTACGAATTTTTAAAACAAACTATATCATACAACTATCGAAAATCCCATTTCCCGATTTCATGATTACAGCACTATCGGCTCACCCAGAATTTAAATTGCATCAAATTTAGTATGCATTAGTATGGATTTCCAAAACGTTCCACATAGCCTAATTCTACACTCCACAGAAATACTAACTTCAAGTTTGAAGATTCCAGCTCAATCATTTCACCCAAATCCACATTTAGTACCATTTAATACAAATTCCTACATAGCTCGATTCTACAC
>NW_026873516.1:0-15075 GCF_032173495.1 Musca vetustissima | reverse complement strand
TTATTTGTCATTGTGCTTCTATTATACTCTTATCGGGACAAGAAGTGCTTTCGTCAAGCAGTTGGATAAGTTGAGCGGAGTAGGCCTCAGCTACCTGTTGTGTTTGCAGCTTTTCAACGTCGAGTCTCCGTGTTGTTTTAGATCGCACCTTTGCTGCGAACATTCAGACGAGTGCGAACCTTGGCTGCTACTAGGTAGTGGTCCGAATCGATATTCGCTCCTCGAATCGATCGAATGTCTAAAACACTGAATGAATGCCTTCCATCTATCGCAACATGATCAATTTGATTTCTCGTTGTTTGATCAGGAGAAATCCAGGTGGCCTTGTGTATATCGAAATGCTTGAATCTGGTGCTGCTAACTACTATGTTTTTTGCTGCCGCGAAGTCAATCAACCTCATGCCGTTGTCGAATGTTTTTTCATGAAGGCTGAATTTTCCGACAGTGGGGCCAAAGATATTTTGCCTTACGATTTTTGCATTAAAATCTCATAGCAGAATTTTAATGTCATGGCCAGGGCAGCGGTCATATGCTGCGAAGTCAATAATCATAGTTCATACGACAGCCAGACATGTACCTTTTCTAACACCGTTGGAATTTTCGGATTCCGATGTTCCAGTGAGGAGGAATCATGCCCGCCATCAAAAATATAATTAATCCCATAAAACAACAAAAAACTATTTTGAAAACTATATATCTGCAAAGTTACAAACTTTAAAAAGCTTTGGTATTGATTTACCAGCCCATTGTAAATCTTGAAAATTAGAACCCGAGAATGGGGGCTCCCTTAAATAAATTAATTCGAATCATAAATACGACCTGTACTTTGTTTACAATTCAACATGAACAGTCTGTCTGTTCTGCGATGAGACGGACATGCATAATTCGACTCAGAGAGCAGGCTACTAGAGACCAATCAACTTCGGTGGAATTAAAAACAAAGATAATCGAAAGTAACACAAGAAGAAACTGCAGAAAATATTATTATGAGTAATTACATCAGTACGTTGCATCAATCGTCCTAGCTATGGATCTTTTCACGAAGCTTAGCAACATCATTTTAGACTTAATTCAGTACCCTATACCAAAATTCGTGCAAATCGAAAGATATATCGGACCTTGGTGCATCATTTACATAAAATCGGACGAAAATATATATATGAGCTATATTTAAATCTGAACCGATTTTCACGAAGACATTTAGCACACGTCATTCTAGCCTTAGTTCACTATGACACTATGACAAATTTCGTGCAAATTAAGAGATTTCCAGCGACTTTGGTGCACCAATTACTTAAAATCGGATGAAAATACATATGGGAGCTATATCTAAACCTGAACAGATTCAGTACGCTATGCCAAATTTTGGGCAAATCGAAAGATGTATCGTGTCTCTGGTGCACCAATTGCCTCAATTGGATGAAAATATATATGGAAGCTATATCTAAATCTAAACAATCATCACGAAACTTTGCACACTTCATTCTAGACTTAATTCAGTACGCTATGCCATAATTCGTGCAAATCAAAAGATTTCCAGGGACTTTAGTGGATTATTTACCTAAAATCGGGTGAAGCTATATGGGAGCTATATCTAAATCTGAACCGATATTCACGAAACTTGCACACATCATTCTAGACCTTATTCAGTAGGTAATACCAAATTTCGTGCAAATCGAAAGGTATATAGGGTCTTTGGTACCCCATTTACATTAAATCGGGCGAAACTATATATGGTAGCTATATCTAAATCTGAACCGATTTTCACGAAACTTAACACACATCACTCTAGACTTAATTCAATACGCTATGCAAAAATTCGTGGAAATCAAATGATTTTCAGGGAATTTGGTGCACCATTTACCTATATATGGGAGCTATATCTAAATCTGAACCGATTTTCTCGAAACTTTGCACACATCATTCTAGACCTTATTCATTACGCTGTGCCAAATTTCGAGCAAATCAAAAGATTTTAGGGACTTCAGTGGACTATTTACATAAAATCGGGCGAAGCTATATGGGAGCTATATCTAAATCTGAACCGATTTTCACGAAAGTTAGAACACATCATTCTAGACCCAATTCAGTAGCCTATACCAATTTTCGTGCAAATCGAAATATATATAGGGACTTTGGTACACCATTTCCCTTAAATCGGGCGAAGCTATATATGGGAGCTATATCCAAATCTGACCCGATTTTCTAGAAACTTGGCACATATCATTATAGATCTAATTCAGTAGGCGATACCAATTTTCGTGCAAATCGAAAGATATATAGGGACTTTGGTGCACCATTTACATTAAATCGGACGAAAATATATATGGGAGCTATATCTAAATCTGAACCGATTTTTCCCAATTTCAATAGGGTTCGTCCTTGGGCCAATTAAGTGACCTGTGCCAAATTACATCCAAATCGGATCATAAATGCGACCTGTACTTTGTTAACAAAAATACATGGACGGGCAGACGGACGAACAGACGGACATGCATAAATCGTCTCAGAAAGTGATTCTATGCATATTATCAAAAGGAACCATGTGTCTATCTCATTTCCGTTTGTCTGTTACAAACATATGCACAAAGACATAATACCCTGTACCACAGTGTGGTGAAGGGTATAAATATGTGGACACCTCTCGAAACATAACCTCCATCCCCTTCATCCATCAAAAACCATCGCTCCCTTTGTGAAATAGTAGCTGAAATATCGTTAATGTGACACAGAAGTGTTGCGAACTAGCCTTTTGGGTTTTCCAAATATTTACTTTTAATTCAATGCGATTACAAATATTGGAACTACGACCTTTCTCATCTATTGTAAATGATAGATATTACCAATCGAAGCCACATATTCCAATTAATAACATATTTAATTGTATTTACACAATGTCTAACAAATTTGCCATCCATGATATGCAACAAATAAAAGCCATAAATATTAACTTCAGGAGATGACAAAAACAACAACTACACACCAACAACATCATAATCTACTTAAACATTTATCAGAAATATTGTGACAACTTGCTGACATTTAACAAGATTAAGCCATACTTCATTATGCTGCTGTCCCTCCTGAGGTTGTGTGCGTTTGTGTGTTTGAATGTGAATGTGTTGTTGTTGGTGTTTGTTCATGTGAATATACATAAATATTAAAGACGAAACTTTATTCCAATAGGTTTCCGTTTCATCTTTTGTTAAATAACAACAAAAAAATGAAAATTTAATTTCGATAGTTGAGAATGTCATCCATCATTGATGATATACATAGTATATGACCCATATATATCTTTAGACATACAATCATCGAACAAATAACACAATGAATGAACGAATGAAATAAAGAACTGTTAGGAAAAAAACTATCAAATCAATATCTCAAAGTCAACACGAGAGAGAGAGAGAGGGAGAGACTTGAATTGGCAAGCTAAGAATTCATTCAATTTTTCATGACATTTTCATTGTCTGGGCCTATCGACCTTTCTTTCTTACCTACCTGCCTGCCTGACTGTGATGTTGGTATTGATATCATTTGATAGGTGACGTTAGATACACCCACACTAACTCAAAGAAAATGCAAAAAAAAAAAACTTTGAGTAATCTATGAGAAATAGCATTGAATCGAGATGTTACTCCACCTCTTCCCAACTTAACCAAATCCTTTTTGGACTTCTTCACAATTGTGGGCGACAAATAATGCAATTTTGTCATTTTTTCCCAAGAAGAACAAGAAGAGAATATCAGAGGCTATAAAGAATCAAAAGGATAAAGAACAACATCAACTACTCTATGCCGTGTTTGCCACACAGAAAGAAACACAAACACACACCCACAGCCAGAAAAACCAATCAAACTGATTTGCAATGTATTCGGAATGTTCTACGTTCGGAAAAAGTCATTTCATGCAACATGGCTAAAATGGAAGCGTCATGGTGGTTGAACTCAGTTGCAGTTTAATTTAAAAAGTTTGCTCAATGGCGGTTAGTTTTTGTTTGCTGTCGCTACGGAAATTACTAGTTTATTGAAGAGGTTTTATTGTTCGCCTACACGATGACAACAATTTTAGTTATTTTTAGTAATTTTCAAGTAAATGGTGAAAATGTTAAAGATAAGGAGACCTTTAGGGGGTCAGCTACAGGAGTTCACTTATAGCCTCCACCACTATAGCCTCGTTTGCAACAGCTTGAAATATTTATAGGAGACGCCTTATAGTCTATAGCATATTTTCGATCAAAATAAAATTCTCTATCAAATTCTATACCATGTCCATACGTCCACTGAAATTACGATTGATTTCGCAATATTTAAAATAGAGCATTAGAACTTGTGGCTACTACACAATGGTGTTTATACTCTTCACCACACTGTCGTACAGGGTATTATGTCTTTGTGGATATGTTTGTAACAGGCAAAAGGAAACGAGATAGAATATGCATAGAATCACTTTCTGAGTCGATGGACGCATGTCCGTCTGTCCATGTTAAAATGTAAACAAAGTACAGGTCGCATTTATGATCCGGATTGGATGAAATTTGGCACAGCTCATTTATTTGGCCCAAGGACGAACCCTATTGAAATTGGGAAAACTCGGTTCAGATTTAGATATAGCTCCCATATATATATTCGTCCGATTTAAGGTAAATAGTGTACCAAAGTCCCTATATATCTTTCGATTTGCATGAAATTGGGCACAGCGTAATGAATAAGGTCTAGAATGATGTAAGCAAAGTTTCGTGAAAATCGGTTCAGATTTAGATATAGCTCCCATATATAGTTTCGGCTCATTTTAAGGTAAATTGTGTACCAAAGTCCCCCATATATCTTTCGATTTGCACGAAATTTGGCACAGCGTAATGAATAAGGTCTAGAATGATGTATGCAAAGTTTCGTGAAAATCGGTTCAGATTTAGATATAGCTCCCATATATATCTTCGACCGATTTGAGGTAAATTGTGTACAAAGGCCCTATATATCTTTCGATTTGCACGAAATTTGGCATAGCGTACTAGATTAAATCTAGAATGATATGTGCAAAGTTTCATGAAAATCGGTTCAGATTTAGATATAGCTCCCATATACAGCATCGCCCGATTTTAGGTAAATAGTCCACTAAAGTCCCTGGAAATGTTTTGATTCGCACGAATTTTGGCATAGCGTACTGAATTAAGTCTAGAATGATGTGTGTAAGGTTACGTGACAATCGGTTCAGATTTAGATATAGCTCCCATATATATTTTCATCCGATTTAAGGTAATTGGTGCATCAAAGTCCCTATATATCTTTCGATTTGCACGAATTTTGGTATAGCGTACTGAATTAAGTCTAGAATGTTGTTGCTAAGCTTCGTGAAAAGATCCATAGCTAGGTCGATTGACACAACGTACTGAACTAATATAAATTAGTCTCTGGCAAGTTTCCGTGAAATCGGCACAGATATAGATTTCCTTACTGATTTTTATTAAAGGCGGTCGATCCATGTTTCGGTATAGACTCATTTTAGGCATGTTGACGAATGTTCCACCAGGACTTATTGTAATCCAGTATCTATCTTGGAGGTTGAAAAATGTACCATATAATGGCCGCATATTTTCGGTATTTTTAAGATCTTGGCAGCATTTTCCAACCGACGAGGCTATAATATGATATTCTAAGTAAAACAGCTGTTATTTTATATTTGCATGTTTGAAACTATTCGACAGAATTGAATTAAAAACTTCTTCGAAAAAAATTTCACATAGTTCCCATACAAATGCCGTAATTATTTTTCGGTATGTTGAAGTTTCTATCTCTGGTCGCCAACAGAAGAGGATGTAATTATACCCTCCTCATGAAGGGGGAGTATATATGCAATTAGCATTCCAATTGCAAAAACTCGAAATATGCACTATATACTTGCTCGGATTCAAATTCCGTCAAAGTCCGTCTTTCAGTCTATCCCTCTATCTGTTAAAATGTAATTATAGAGCTCGCAATATTTAAGACAATGCTTTGAAATTTTGAAAATATCACATTGGTCCATATTTTGATACAGCCTCCACTTAAATTTCCTCCAAAATGTCAGCCTTATAGAAAGTTTGTACACGTATTTCAGCCAGGTAGCATGTAATTGGGAATTTTGGATTCTCATCTTCCTCCAAAAATCTGTCAATATTGACAAAGGTTCTTCAAATATTCGGTATTTTGGGCAACCAAACTGGCTATAGTTATAGATATTTTAGTTGATTATTAGGGTGGATAATTTTTCCATTCAAAATTGATTGTAGTCCGCAATTCATGGCGGAAGGCATAAAATATCCACCAAACTTTGGGAAATACGGAATTCTACCAAACATTAATAAAGTTAGAAGAAAGCAGTAAAGTCGGACTGGGCGGTCTATATGATATCTTTACCACTTTGGGTATCGTTTTCCGAAAAATTCACGATTTTTTTGGGGCAAATACAAGAATTGAAAATCAGAAGACATTCAGAATTCTAATTCTAACATCCATCCAGTCAACGTCTTTATAATAGGAGCTATATCAAAGCATGGACCTAATATCCCGTAATGACATATTGCAGCTACTATAATGTGAAATTTTGGTAGGAAGATTTGACATCACATGAGAAAATGCCAAACAAAGGGGAATACCATATATGGGGGCTATCTGGAAACTTGGACCAATATTGATAATTTTTGCTAAGGAGGTAATTTTTGCTAAGAGAAGCTCCCCAAAATGCCAAATATTGCGGGTACCGTTGGCCAAACCTCCGATGTGGAGTATCATTGTATTGGGTCTATTCGGAAGCTTTCGTGAATATTGTTAGCTACATTTTCAACACAATTATCATCCAAAATATAAACTTACTGCGAAATACGAATTCAATTAGAAGGTAAAACCAGTATGGAAAGAAGTAAAGTCAGACGGGGCCGACTATATGATACCATTCACCTCTTTGGGTATATTCTACATATGTCTCCTAACAGACGTCACCTTTTCGAAAGAACATTTTCATGAAATTGAACGAACTTGAATATGTAGTCTTTATGCGTTTCTGGAACATATGCTAAATTTCATTTCATTCGGGAAAGTTTAGAGTCGTTTGAGTACAATGGGACTAATAGTAGGCCCCACTATTCAAAATTTAATATCAATCAGATACCCGTTTGAAATATATATGGAAGCTGTGTCTGCATCTGCGCTAATTTCAACGACACGTAAAACGTCATTCAAGAGTCAATTTGATACGTAGTGCAAAATTTCGTGTCGAGCTATATCTAAATATGAACCGATTTCAACGTAACTTGCCAGAAATTAACGTACAAACTTTGGGTCTTAAGTGCACAATTGACCTGAAACCGGAAGAAAATGTATATAGCAGCTATATACAAATCTGAACCGATTTTCACGAAACTTAACACATATAATTCTAGACTAAGGTCAGTACGCTATGACAAATTTCATGCAAATTGAAAAATATATAGGGGGTTTGGTGCATCACTTACATAAAATCGAACGAAACTATATATGGCAAGTTTATCTAAATTTGAACCGATTTTCACGAAACTTAGTGCATCATTATTCTAGACTCAGTTCAGTACGCTATGACATTATTTAAATTTATTGCGTGTGTGCTATAGCTTCCAATGTAACGATCAAAATCGGTATATGGCGAAATACATCTCTTACCCAGAAAAATTGTTTATGCATGTATGAATAAAAAAAGCAAAAAGAAAAACAAATCTGAAATACTGAAAATTATTTCTTAACAACATTCTTAAGGCAAGACAACGTTTGCCGGGCCCGCTGGTATATATATATATATGGGAGCTATATCTAAACCTGATCCGATTTTCATGAAACTTAGCACACATTATTATAGACGCAATTCAGTACGCTATGCCAAATTTCGCAAATAGAAAAATATATTACCTTAAATCGGATGAAAATATGTATGGGAGCTATATATAAATCTGAACCGATTTTCGCAAAACTCTACACACAAAATTCAACACTTAATTCAGTACGCTATGCCAAATTTCGTGAAGATATATATGGGAGCTATATCTAAATCTGAACCGATTTTCACGAAACTTTGCACACATGATTCTATATTTAATTCGTGCAAATCGAAAGATATATAGGGACTTTGGTACACAATTCACTTTTAATCGGACGGCAGATGAGCAGACGAACAGACGGGCATTTTACTCCAAATTGTCTGAAACGGATTTGGTCCAAAGAAACATGAAGTCTAAATCCAATATTTCGATGAAACACATTTTCACCGTATCAAAGTGTATATCCTCTCATTAGCCATAACACTGAGGGTACAATAAATGCAGTTTGGCCCATTTTTGTGGGAGTAAGAAAGATTTGAGAACTGCAATTTTAATAATTTATCCTGGGGTACGAACCTTTAGTGGTTAGGGTAGTATACTACGAATGAGTTAATTTCCTGATTATCTCGCACCCCCATTTCCTTCGTCTAAACAGACCATATTTAAATTTATGAAAAAATGTTTTAGTTTTATTTTTGTCCTGTTAATGTGAAATTCTGCATAGATTTTCAAATGACATGGATGGATTGCTTGAAGTCGGTTCACATGTAAAAATAGATCATTTATTAAACATCCTTAAAAATGCAAAATTTTTTATGCAACTCTGCTGCTGCTCTTTACGATTCTCTTTAGAATTTCTTACCCCTTACCATATTTTATATCTCCCTCTCCTAAATGTTCAGCAGAATTGCTTACAAAAGTTGCTTGTGTAAACCTCGACTCACTAATGCTCACATTTTAATCATTTTAAAAGTTTAATCAATTTTTGAAAGCTATTTATTCTGATCGCCTTTTACTAAGTCCTCAATTTTAGTGCCATGAATAGTTTTATATGTTTTCCAATAATTTAATGTGAACTAAATTCATATTTGTAAATGTTTCTTTTCTGACATTTTAATAGACTATTGCCAGTCATCATCGCATGCTATCCGACAAAGTGCATTCCATTATTCGTTACGTTTTTCTACTCAATGGCAGATTTATTTATGTATCGTTTATGTATTACAAATATTAATGTCTAAACAACCAGCTTTTAAATGCCAGTCTTTGTAATCAGAAATGAATGACAGACACACGAGGATAAACACAAGACAATGAATGACTATCGAAATTAATGGAGATTAGATAGACTTTCAAGATAATATACATACATTTATACATACACACATACACATACATAGAATGATGATTACAAGGATTTGAATTAATTGCGTATGTATGGCATTCTAAGACATTTATCTTTGTGAAAAATGTAGGCCTTTAAGAAATGGTTCAGCCATTCCTCCTTCCCTATGTGGGCTTAGTTGTGTAACCTCTATTGTTTATGAAAGGGTAAGCGATTGTTCGAATAGTATTTTAATAGACTTAGTGGAGATTTTCTGCATAAGTGGTAGATATAAAATCAATTGTAGCAATAATAGATTCGTGTGTGTGTTTGGGGCAGTAATTAAAAGTGTATTTATTGTATATATTTCATAAAAGTTTGAGAAGGATTAACCCTCTGAGTCCCGAATTTTGTCCGTGATTATAGAATGATTTCATGTACACCGATTTAATGCAACTGTCCTAAATTGGATATGAACATAATTTGACATTGCTACAATCCGATTAATTCTACTGCTACACAAAATTGAGCTCATTGTCTGAGGGGTGGGAAATAGTTTGTAGGGACAACAGAGGTAGGGCACGATGCATTTTTCGCTGGATTACTCATAAAGTTCATAAATTTTAAAGATATGACAGACTATTTTTTATACCACCACCATACCCTCCATATATTAGTTTTGTTTTTCCGTTTGTAACGCATCGAAATAATCATTTCCGACCCTATAACGTATATATATTCTTGATCAGCGTAAAATTCTATGACGATTTAAGCATGTCCGTCTGTCCGTCTGTCAGTTGTAATCACTCTAGCGTCTAAACGAATTGAGATAGATCGCCAAAATTTTGCATAGAGTCGTCTTTTATCTGCAGGCAGATCAAGTTCGATGATGGGTTTTATCGGTCCACGTTTAGGCATAGCTCCCATATAAGGATACCTCCCAATTTTCGGTATTTTGGGGTTCTTGAGCGCATTTTTCAACCGAATTCGCTTAAATTTGCTACATTGGGTTCTTATTGGGTACTAAATATCTCCACAAAAAATTATAAATGTTGGTCCACTTTTTCTTGTAGCCCCCATATTACGGTACCTTCTAATTTTCAGTATTTTGGGGGTTTTGAACGTATTTTTCCGCCGAATTAGCTGTAATTTAGTATTTTGAGTTCTTAATAGGTACCAAATCTCTCCACAAAAAATTATGAATATAGGTCAATTTTTTCGGATAGCCCCCATATAAGGGTACCCCCAATTTTCGGTATTTTGGGGTTCTTGAGCGCGTTTTTCAACCGAATTTGCTGCAAATTGGTATTTTGTAGTCGTATATGGTAACAATCTCCCTACCAAAAACTATTAATATTCGCCCCCATTTTGGGGTAGTCCCCATATAACCCCCTTTTTATACCCTCCACCATAGTATGGAGGGTATATTAGTTTTGTTTTTCCGTTTGTAACGCATCGAAATACTCATTTCCGACCCTATAAAGTATATATATTCTTGATCAGCGTAAAATTCTAAGACGATTTATGCATGTCCGTCTGTACGTCTGTCCGTCTGTCTGTTGTAATCACTCTAGCGTCTAAACGAATTGAGATAGAGCCCCAAAATTTTGCATAGAGTCGTCTTTTGTCTGCAGGCAGGTCAAGTTCGAAGATGGGCTATATCGGTCCACGTTTAGGCATAGCTCCCATATAAGGATACCCCCCAATTTTCGGTATTTTGAGGTTCTTGAGCGTGTTTTTCAACCGAATTCGCTGAAATTTGGTACTTTGAGTTCTTATTGGGTAGCAAATTTCCCCACTAAAAATTATAAATATAGGTCCATTTTTTCGGACAGCCCCCATGTAAGGGTAACCCCAAAATTTCGGTATTTTGAAGTTCTTGAGCGTGTTTTTCAACATAATTCGCTGAAATTTGGTACTTTGAGTTCTTATTGGGTACCAAATAAACCTACTAAAAATTATAAATATAGGTCAATTTTTTCTGGTACCCCCCATATAACGGTACCCCTCAATTTTCGGTATTGTGGGGTTCTTGACCGCGTTTTTCAACGGAATTCGCTGAAATTTGCTTGGTTGGGTTCCTATTGGGTAATAAATTTCTCCACAACAAATTATGGATATAGGTCCACTTTTTCTGGTAGTCCCCATATAACGGTACCTCCTAATTTTCAGTATTTTGGGGGTTTTGATCGTATTTTTCCTCCGAATTAGCTGTAATTTAGTATTTTGAGTTACTAATAGGTACCAAATCTCCCCACAAAAAATTATGAATATAGATCAATTTTTTCGGATAGCCCTCATATAAGGATACCTCCAATTTTCGGTATTTTGGGGTTCTTGAACGTGTTTATCAACCGAATTTAGTCGTATATGGTAACAAATCTCCCTACCAAAAATTAATTATATTCGCCCCCTTTTTGGGGTAGTCCCCATATAACCCCCTTTTTATACCCTTCACCACACAGTGGTACAGGGTATTATGTCTTTGTGCATATGTTTGTAACAGGCAAAAATAATCGAGATAGACCCAATGTTCCTTTTGAGAATATACATAGAATCACTTTCTAAGTCGATTTATGCATGTCCGTCCGACCGTCCGTCCGTCTGTCCGTCTGTCTGTCCATGTTAAATTGTAAACAAAGTACAGGTCGCATTTATGATCCGAATTGGATGAAATTTGGCATAGGTCACTTATTCGGCCCAAGAACGAACCCTATTGAAATTGGGAAAAATCGGTTCAGATTTAGATATAGCTCCCACATATATATTTAACCGATTTAATGTAAACGGTCCCTATATATCTTTCGATTTGCACGAAATTTGGTGCAGCCTAATCATTTAAGTCTAGAATGCTGTATGCCAAGTTTCGTAAAAATCGGTCCAGATTTAGATATAGCTCCCATATATAGTTTCGTCCGATTTCATGTAAATGGTGCCCCAAAGTCCCTATATATATTTTGATTTGCACGAAATTTGGCATAACGTACTGAATTAAGCCTAGAGTGATGTCTGCCAAGTTTCGAGAAAATCGGTCCAGATTTAGATATAGCTCCCATATATAGTTTCGTCCGATTTCATGTAAATGGTGCCCCAAAGTCCCTATATATCTTTCGATTTGCACGGAATTTGGCATAACGTACTGAATTGAGCCTAGAATGATGTCTGCCAACTTTCGAGAAAATCGGTCCAGATTTAGATATGGCTCCCATATATAGTTTCGTCCGATTTCATGTAAATGGTGCACCAAAGTCCCTATATATCTTTCGATTTGCACGAAATTTGGTACAGCCTGATCATTTAGGTCTAGAATGATGTCTGCCAAGTTTCGTGAAAATCGGTCCAGATTTAGGTAGATATAGCCCCTTTTATTATAGATTGATTTTAAGTAATTGACGCACCATATATATTTTCGCCCGATTTCAAGTGTAATTTGGCATCAAACTCCTCATGTTAGACAGATTGACATCAAAGTTTGCACATCGTACAAAATTGGGCATAAAATTATATAGTTGCGTTTTCTAGAAGTACAGACATAGCCCTACGGATGAACTATTTATATTTGTTTGAAGTCGATTTAGATTTAGATCTAGGTAGATTCACATTTAGATAAATATCACATATTTTATTTCATCCAATTCATGCTAATAGTCCTGTGTAATATACCCATAGTGGTGAAGGGTATCATATAGTCGGCCCCGTCCGACTTTACTACTTTCCTTACTGGTTTATATTAAAATAGTTATCTGATTTGTTACGCGGGCTATATCAAAACTTGGACCCAGGGACCCCATGTTGGATTTCTATATTTGCTTTGACATTAGAAACATGTGTGCAAAATTTTGGGCGCCTATGTCAAGTGGTTCGTCAGTTAATGAGTTTATACCCAATTTTTGGGTAAATACTCAAAATAGGGGTACCTTTGTATGGGGGCTACCATTAAACGTGGACCTACATACATAAAATTTTGCATGGACATTTTGTACTCAAAAAGAACACTCTGTGCCAAATTACAACCAATTTGGTTGTAAAATGCGTCTAAGAGACAAAAATTACCTTAAATCGGGAGATATGGTTATATGGGGGATATATCAAAACTTGAACCCAGGGACCCCATGTTGGATTTCTATATTTGCTTTGACATTAGAAACATGTGTGCAAAATTTTGGGCGCCTATGTCAAGTGGTTCGTCAGTTAATGAGTTTATACCCAATTTTTGGGTAAATACTTAAAATAGGGGTACCTTTGTATGGGGGCTAACAGTAAACGTGGACCTACATACATGAAATTTTGCATGGCCATTTTGTACTCAAAAAGAACACTCTGTGCCAAATTACAGCCAGTTTGGTTGTAAAATGCGTCTAATAGACAAAAAATACCTTAAAAAAAATACCTATATCAAAACTTGGACCCAGGGACCCCATGTTGGATTTCTATATTTGCTTTGACATTAGAAACATGTGTGCAAAATTTTGGCCGCCTATGTCAAGTGGTTCGGCAGTTAATGAGTTTATACCCAATTTTTGGGTAAAAACTCGGGTATTTACCCAAGTATTTACCCACGTCTTTAAAGTATCGTAAAACTATCCATTCTTAATCGATTTGATAACAGAAACCCGGAAATAGTGTGTAAGATGTTGTATTACCGATTCAATATAGTAAATACCCACAAATAGTATTTACCCAATTTACCGGGTATTTACCCTTTGGGTATTTACCCACTGCCCATCTCTAATAATGAACTATAACCCGCATTAAGACCTAGTCCCTGTATGGAGGTTCCAGACAAAGTGGACCGATATTCCCCATCTTCGAATTTGAACTAAGATTGGAAGAAATAATAAGAAGGACAAAGTTTGGATGAAATCTAAATTTTTTGAAGTGCATTTGGTCCAAAGATACATGGGGTCTGTTTAGAAATGTCGGTATAGGTCCACTTTTTGGTATGTTCCCATTATTTTCATTTCTAGTACCTGTCAGTATATCTATGGTGGAGGGTATCCAAAGTTCGGCCCGGCCGAACTTAACGCTTTTTCACTTGTTTATATTAAAATAGTTATCTGATTTGTTACGCGTTTTAATTTTGGTTCTAAGACTCTGTTGTAATCATTTCAACTGCGGAGGATAGCGAGATAAAAAATTAGAACGTAAGGTTCGATAATGAACTATAGGCATTTAGACCTTGCCCCTGTGTGGAGGTACCAGAAGAAGTGGACCGATATTCCCCATCTTCGAATTTGAACTAAGTTTGGAAGAAATAATAAGATGTGCGAGGTTTGAATGAAATCCAACTTTTCTGAAACGGATTTGGGCCAAAGAAACATGGGGTCTAGAACCAAATTTCGATGAGGCACATTTTCATTGTGTTAAAGTGTATACACCGGCATTAGCTGTAAGTCTGGAGGTATAATTATCCACTAAAATTTGTATTGTTGTTTACATTATGGTTTACATAATCCGTTTTTAGAAATGTCGGTATAGGTCCACTTTTTGACATGTTCCCTATATTTTCATTTCTAGTACCTGCCCGTATATCTATGGTGGAGGGTATCCAAAGTTCGGTCCGGCCGAACTTAACGCTTTTTCACTTGTTTATATTAAAATGGTTATCTGATTTGTTCCGCGTTTAAGTCTCTGATGTAATCATTTCACCTGCGGAGGATATCGAGATAAACAAGTATAATGTAAGGTTCGATAATGAACTATAACCCGCATTTAGACCTAACCCCTGTATGGAGGTTCCAGAAGAAGTGGACCGATATTCCCCATTTTATAATTTGAACTAAGATTGGAAGAAATAATAAGACGGACAAAGTTTGGATGAAAATATTTCAAATTCATTAGCCATAAGGCTTAGGGTATAATTATCCATTAAAAATTTCAGAAATTTTTTATTTTAGTTTATATAATCCCTTTTTATAAATGT
>NW_026873515.1:0-14833 GCF_032173495.1 Musca vetustissima | reverse complement strand
TGAATGCTGCTGATGACACAGTTTGCGTTTACAATCAGATAAAAAAGTCCTCCAGTGCATGCGATTAGGATTTTTTAATTAAAATATTTTTTCACTACCGATGCTGTTGCTGCTTCTTCGACGTCGTAGTCTGCAGCGTTTCTTTATAATCCCTTAAAGATTTTTTGCACTATTTTAAATATTTTAGCAGTCAGAGAATTTTTTTTGAGAAGGGATTGTAAAAAACTGCGTAAACAGTGGGAGATTTTTAACAAGTATTTAAAGGATGAAGGGGATCATGGATAAATTACAAGGTCGAACTTTAATGCTTACTATCATGAAGAGAACGATATATGAAATACATATGATTAAATGATGTCCAACCAACGTGTACTTTCCATACCCTCCTACAAGCTACACATTCATAATACCTAAAATCGGTAGGGACGTCTATATGGGGACTATGTCACTAAAAGGTGGGTCTAGGACCAATATTTCGCGGCGTTACAAACTTTTGGGGCCACACAAAGCTTTGATACCCTTACAACATGGTTCTGTAGGGTCTAAAAATGTGGTAAGAACCTTGAATATATTTAAAATGTGATCAGACCTTTCCAAGATCCTGGTAACGAAATTGCATTTTTATGGGGTATCCGAATAAATATTACTTTGATAATACCTTCCACTCCGCTTTATGAATGTCCCATTTCATTTTAAATTTACAATTTAATTTCATTTCTAATACTACATAGACTCCTCCCCTTCCTCACAACTGAAATTTGGCACTTTTACGAAAGTCTCGGGATCAACTATTGTTTAGTGTAGTCTTGGTCTTCTGTAAATAGTAGCCGACCATATAGACAATAGTTATTGTTTAGATTGTGGGATGTACACACAAACATACACACACACACACCGTTAGCGTTGAAACAAATGCACTACAATTGAAGATGGTTTTGTTTTCAAACGAAATGAAATGGGCAACAAAATGGGGGCGTTACTAACTTCCACCGAATGGCAGCAAAGATGACATGACCCCAGATAGACAAAACCCAAATACAATGTATTTCAAATGTTTACAAATGAAATGAACAAAGAAATAAAAAATGTGTAAAGTTTAGACAGACAACAACTTGCATGTTAGAGGATATACTATGAGAAAAATTGAAATGCTTAACATAGTTAGAACCTTCTAAAAAGAAGGATCCATTTTTAAATTTCACTGTTTGTAGATTTACCTCAGGAAGATAGGGTGTTGATTTTAATATATGTCTCAATATTTTGAGCGGAGCAGTATAGTCGGACGGGGCCGACCATATGATACCCTACACATCTATCACGAAAAGCAAACTTTCTGATTTGACCCTCGGAATATTGACCGGTCATCAGTATTTGATCAGATCCCCTTCACCTTGTAAAATATGTGATGTTCTGCATATAATCAGGATCAAGTATATACGCCCCAGAATAAAAATTTCGTAATTTTTCACATAAAAGTCAGAGTCCATTTGACCCGCTAAATATTGACCGATCTTGATCAAAACAGGCATGCTTATTTTTTGGCCCGATCTTCTTTTCCATGTAAAATTTCACGATGTTCGGACATAATTGCGGACTCTGGAGCGACCAGAAAACCGACAAAATTAAGTATTTGGTCCATATTAACCGATCTTTACCAAAGACAATAGGGATCTTTATTGGCCAGAACCTATCTTACATGCAAAATTTCGTGAAGATTGTTCCACAACTGTGCCTGTGCCTGTATCGAGATATGACGATCGGTATACTTAAATGTGGGTCTAGGACCAATATTTCGCGGCGTTACAAACTCTTGGGGCTGCACAAAGCTATAATACCCTGACAACATAGTTGTGTAGGGTATAATGGCAATAATATGCAAAAGGTTGCATTAATAAATAAAGCCTAAAATCGAGCAATGTTGTTGCTCATAGTCCGATCAATATACAATAAATATGTTCAGATCGTAGAAAACATTTAATTAGTTACAGACAATTTCCTGTGAATTCAGAAATGACCGTAAAGAAGCGAAAGAAGTAACATATTTGTACCGTAACATCTATATCAAACCTAAATCAAGACCAACGATTGAATCTATTAGCCCACTCCTACAAAAAACTTCTATGAAAAATGATTGTAAAATGTTTCAAGATAATAACGACGGGCGGGTTGTGGGAAATTTTTCTTTGGTGATTAAAATATATAGAAACAAATGAGCAGTATAGTCGGACGGGGCCAAACACATAATACCCTACACAACTACCACGGAAATCGAACTTTCTGTGGATGTTTATTCCGAACCTGGGCAATCTATCATGCTATTTGCACACCTTTGACGGATTAGCGGTCAACAGCATATTTTCCGTACACTGTCATATTTTCCGAATATTACTAATAGTCAGTACAGCCCTTATGTGATATTCATCTTGTAATTGTGGCCTATAGATCGACTCGAAATAAACACAAAAAATTAAGTTTTAAGTTCATCCCACAATTTTTATCTGATCATCACCGAAAATTATAGGCGTTGTCCTTGACCATGGAAAATTTCAAAGCGATCAGTGCTACATTTCCGCCCACTAGTGTGGTAATGAGTTACTAAATAATATATAAATACACCCGAGTACATACGACAATATAATTGGTATCAATTTAAAGATCAACCACTCCTGTAGGATATAATATCCACTTCTCGAGTCTATATCCTTCAGGAGTAAATATATTCGCCATAGAATAAAAATTTTGTCATTTTTCAATTCTGGGGTGACCAGAAAACCCAAAAAATTAATTATTTGGTCCATCGTTTAAATTTTAACTGATCTTTACCAAAAACAATAGGGGTCTTCATTGGCCAGAACCCAGTCTCCACGCGAAATTTCATGAAGATTGGTCCATAACTGTGCCTTGTATCGTTTTTACAAATTATAATGACAATGGACGGACACACATGTCTAGATCGACATAGCTAGTCGAGATATGACGATACCTAAATGTGGGTCTAGGACCAATATTTCGCGGCGTTACAAACTCTTGGGGCTGCTCAAAGATATAATACCCTAACAACATAGTTGTGTAGGGTATAAAACGCTTTATATTTTCTTTGGGGCTTAAAAATATTACGGTACAAGAAAATAAGAATGAAAAGACGCACAAGGACTCGAAATAGAAGGGCGGGTGTGTTTGTCAGTCTAGTATCGGACTCGTCCCCAGGTAGCGGATATAGGGTTGGATGATTACAGTAAGCTATTATAATAAGTGAAATCTAAATGTAAAGGGGTGCTTTGATCACTCACGTTTAGGTCCTTGCCCCCGCGGACCAAAACTGAATACGACGGTATTCCCCTACAACAATAACGAGATATGGAAGGAAATAAGTAGAACAAAGATATGGTGCAGTGCCTAAATAACGTAGTACCGGTGGATGGCATTGATCTGACCACGATTCACGGCTCGTCATCATCCCGGGTGCCTTAATATCCATAGTAGAGGGTATTGCTTTAACCACGGAACCAACAAGCAAAAATTTATGTAAATTTAAGAACCATAGGGGAAGAGCAATTTCAACCCAGCCTTCTGAGTCTGAACACGAGCCTAAGGCCAATATAACAGTCATTGAACGACGGAGTAGTAAGAGGGCTGAGACACTCAGATCATGAACATACCGAAAATTAATGGGATTTCGATTGGAAATTGTTCCTAGGACCCTCAAAGCACCAATTAAGTTGCTGCAGCTTTTTACGACGGATATACCCAAAGATTGACCGATAGTTACACGTATTGGTAGGAATATTTACCACTTAAGAAGAACTCAAAATATCAAACTAGAGCCAATTCGGTCGAAATACTCACAAGAAAAATTGTATATGGGGACCATTGTATTGGGACAATATCTAATCATGGAATGATATAAGTAATTTTTTGTAAGAAAGATTTGCCACCCTATGATAACCACTAATACAGCCACTTTGGTTGGAAAACGTCCTTAAAATACCAAAACTTGGACCAATATTAATGATTTTTGGTAGGAGGATTTGACACCAGAGCAATTGACTAGAGAGCAATTCAAAAACATCTCCAAATTTTAATTTTATGTGGTTATAACGAAATGTGGACCGATATATGTGCACAATTTCTAAGATTTATATTTAATATTGCGATCTCTATCGTTATTTCAACAGACGGACATAAATACATAGATATAGTATTTAATTATTGTCAAGAATAATTTAATTTATGGGGTCTCCGGTGAATATATCGAGAGTGGCGAACATTATGAAACGTTAAATATAAATTGGGTAACAAGTTGATTTTTATAATGTCCCGGTCGATATTGGATATTTGTTCATCTCATGATATAGAAGGGGATATACAAAGTTTGGCCCGACCGAAAAAAATATTCATTAGTTAGGAAAATATGACATTGCTCACTAAGAAGTACCGAAGAACTTTAGTTTCAGATCCCCCACACATTGTATATTGAATTTGTTCATTAAAATCGTAACTATTTTTTATAAACTCATAATGTCCCTTCATTTCATTGCCTTCATATAAAACATTTTGTTTTTTGTGCCCTATGACGCAAAATAAGTAAAACACAATAAACATGATATTCGCATAAAACAAAAGAGAAAAAAAGCTCCAAATATTTTGTTAAAAAAAAACTACAAAATTCTTAATGTAACAGAAAAACAACAACTGCAACAAAAATTGTTTCTTCCATGGCCAGAAACAAAGAAGGTATTTAAACAATATTAATATTCATGACCAAATCAATGTAAACGATTTTGTCGCAATCGTGTTCGTAGCAAATGTTCGAAAACGTCAATACGCCAATATGGTGGTGGTAAATGAGTGCATGTCGCAAAACAAGGACTACAGGATAAGAAAAAAAAACAAAAACAGAAACAAAGGCACTACTCTGGCATCGATCACGAAGACCCCAACTCTTTGACAATAAATAGTTGTGAATTGCGAACAATAAGGTCTAGCTTTTTGTGGTCGGGGCAAAAAACAGAAATAGGGTGAAGAGTTTTCTAGGAATCACCCAAAGAAAAACTTCTAGTTCCATTGCTCCCATTTGCTCCACACCACCACCAACAACAATTCAAGTCAAATGTACCAACGAATTTGTAAAAATTCGATCTCATTCATTGTTTGTTGCAGTGGCTTCCTTTGTTCCAAATGACGACAACGACGAGTCATTCTGTCGGTCGTACGTGATTTTGTTACAATAATTTTTGTGTGGTTTATGTTTAACAAGTGATTGTTGTCCTATGTCGGTGGAATATTAAAAAGTTAATGTCGTAAATGTGGCTTTTATTGTTGGTGGATTCGTATTTGTCTCTTGCCAGAATATTTTATTTATTGTTGCTATTTTGTATAGAATTAAACTGAAAAAGTATTCCACAAACACTTTTGAAGTGTAAATTGTGGTAATGAATAATTGATTGCCGCTAAAATATGTAGAGTATTTCCGTTCATTTGTAGTTGCATTCATGTACAGATTCTTGTTACTTGCAAGGATCAGATTTTATTTTGAAAGTTTTATTTTAAATTCTGACAAAAATAGCTGGTGCAAAGGTAATGGTTGTGAAATAAATCTACGGCCCAATACCTTTACATCTGCCTTATAAGTGACTAACTGATCATCAACGCCCGAAAGAAAGGTCTGAATATAGAATTTTACATTTGAATCAGTAACTATGCGTAGACAAGTGCTAAAAGAGGATTTTTTTTTAAATCCATTCTAAAAAGTATTAAAAAATCCTAAATGTGGAATGAAGATTGTTTTGAGATATAGTACTGGGCTAATTGGACTTTTAAGATTGTAAAAGTACTAAATTTTAATAAAATCTATGTCAATCTATGAGAGAGCAAAATTGAAGATATAGCCTTTCAATTTTGAAAATATTTTGTAGATACACCTAGAAAGTTGTTATGTTATGGGCTAATTGGACTTTTAAGATTGTAAAAGTACTAAATTTTAATAAAATCTATGTCAATCTATGAGAGAGCAAAATTGAAGATATAGCCTTTCAATTTTGAAAATATTTTGTAGATACACCTAGAAAGTTGTTATAATTTTTTTTGGATGTTAAATCGGTTTTCTCCCAATATTTTTAGGGTATTCAGTAGGTTCTTTGAACCTAATTAGCAATTAATATTGATCCACGTTTTAGGGTAACAGGTATGTCTATTTATACCCTTCACCACACTGTGGTACAGGGTATTATGTATTTGTGCATATGTTTGTAACAGGCAAAAATAATCGAGATAGACCCATGGTTCCTTTTGAGAATATGCATAGAATCACTTTCTGAGTCGATTTATGCATGTCCGTCCGTCCGTTCGTCTATCCGTCTGTCGATGTTAAATTGTAAACAAAGTACAGGTCGCATTTATGATCCGAATTGGATGAAATTTGGCACAGCTAGTCTATTTGGCCCAAGGACGAACCCTATTGAAATTGGGAAAATCGGTTCAGATTTAAATATAGCTCCCTTATATATTTTCGTCCGATTTCATGTAAATGGTGTACCAAAGTCCCTATATATCTTCCGATTTGCACAAAATTTAGCATAGCGTATTGAATTGCGTCTAGAATGATGTGTGTACAATTTGTTAAAAATCTGTTTTTATTTAGATATAGCTCCCATACATATTTTCGTCCGATTTCATGTAAATGGTGTACAAAAGTCCCTATATATCTTCCGATTTGCATGAAATTTGAAAATCGGTTCAGATATAGATATAGCTTCTATATATGTTTTCGTCCGATTTAATGTAAATGGTGCACCAAAGACCCTATATATTATCCGATTTGCACGAAATTTGGAATAGCGTACTGAATTGAGCATAGAATGATGTGTGCTAAGTTTCATGAAAATTGATTCAGATTTAGATATAGCTCCCATATATATATATGGGCAATATTGCCAATCTTTTAATATTCCATTTTCAAAAAATCAGCTTTTCTGTTTTTGTGGCACATCAATGATTTTTGGTACACATATAGAGAAAAATGTTCTGACTACGAAACCGTTCGCGATCAAATTTTTGGTTGATGCGCGCAAAAGTTATAGAGGTTTTAATTTTGGGCAGGGACCGTAACGGTTATAACTTATATCAAATCAGGTAAAAAATAACTGTTATTATGTGACCTAGATAAAAAAAATCCACTTTAATTAATTATTTTTTAACGGAAAAAATAAACGTTGATTTTTAACTGTTAAAAAAGACTTTTATTTTTTCCGTCAAAAATAAAAGTCTTTTTGGGATTTTTATTTTTTCCGTCAAAAATAAAAGTCTTTTTGGGACTTTTATTTTTTACGTCAAAAATAACATTTTTTTTGGGACTTTTATTTTTTCCGTCAAAAATAAAAGTCTTTTTGGGACTTTTATTTTTTCCGTCAAAAATAAAAGTCTTTTTGTGATTTTTATTTTTTCCGTCAGAAAATAAAAGTCTTTTTACGTAAATAAACATATAGAGTTTGGTACCAGTTATATAACCTTTGACCTAATAGTCAGGGGAATGATTCTTTAATTTATATTCATGATTTGGTACACTAGACTATTTTTTAAAAATTTATAACAAATATTTTTTACCTTTGATCTTGATTACTTATGTGTACACTTATTGTAATAAGGACAGAGATTTATAAATTGTAATTTTATAACTGATTACAAGTTGTATAAACTTCTTTACATAAAAAGAGTTTTATTTCCTGACGGAAAAAATAAAAATCCCAAAAGGACTTTTATTTTCTGACGGAAAAAATAAAAATCCCAAAAAGACTTTTATTTTTGATGGAAAAAATAAAAGTCCTAAAAGACTGTTATTTTTGACGGAAAAAATAAAAGTCCCAAAAAGACTTTTATTTTTGACGGAAAAAATAAAAATCGCAAAAAGACTTTTATTTTTGACGGAAAAAATAAAAATCATTTTTAACAGTTAAAAATCAACGTTTATTTTTTCCGTTAAAAAATAATCCTTAACATGGGAACTGAGAGTGTTTTCTCAAGATCACTCAATATCCTCAATGGGCTCCTCAGTACGAATCTATTGGTATATGACACTATTAGTGTCCCATGTCTCTAACATGAAGATTTTTTTGTTCGCATTTTAAAAAATAACTGTTATTTTCGGTCCCTGATTTTGGGCATAAGAAAAAAATCTTAAAATTACGCCGTTTATTATATTGACCAAAAACGTTGATATAGATCTTCCTCCGTAAATTAAGAATATGAATATATTATAATATTCGCGATAAAGTTGTACATCTTCGGAAGTACTGAAGTTTATCTTCCAATCCATATATATTTTGCGAAATTTCATTTGACGGCTAAGATGTGCCACACGTTACATTGAAGTACCCAAAAAATCGTAAAACGCGAATAATTTCCGAAAACTCCATCTGCCATTAACGCGCATCCGATTTCGGTGTGCACCCTAAAAAAATACATCGATCTATACTATTTCAATGTGGTCCATTAAGAACCATGGATGTGCCAGCACAATCTATATTTGAGATAAATTGCGTACATCTCTCTTTCGGCTGAAGTTTTTAAAGTTCTCTTTTCGAAAAAGATCAAAATCGGAAATGATACACAGAAAACGCAAATAAATCCGCGATATTTTCAAAAACATTTTTTGCCAAATTTCGTGTTTTTGGAAGGCCAGTTCCCGCCGTTCTAGTAGATGGATTTTTACGAAAAAGATTTTATATCATCCTAAACGTAAAAAACCTTATTGATCGCGGGTACCCATATCATTCAATTGACAGATCTAAAAATTTGGCCCGAAAAGTAGGTTTTTTAGAAATTTGATCGCACAAAATTCGCACCTTCGGATGAGTATTACTCTGATGCTGCGCATACTACATACACAAAATACATATCAAATTACGCAGATTCGCGACTACAATAATCTTATAATCGATTTTTATAAATTCCTGTTTGCGTATTAAAGCTAGAAGTAAAATTAAAAAAACACTCAAAATCGAGCTTCAAAATGTCAGCATCATTTAAAGGTAGATGCAGTTAAGATTTTGAAAAATCATACATAAGGGGCGTAGTCCCCATTTTGTTGGCTTCTAGTTTTATTTTGTCACGAAGACCGTGCAATGAGTGGCTTAGTCACAAATCGATAGAGAACATAAAAAAACTGGTTCGCCTCAACCTGTTTTTACACATTTTTTTACAATAAAGTAGACACAGCTTCCACCAAAATAAAGTTTGGAGGTCAATATCATGAACAGTTTGCAACGACAGATCAATTAACCCAAAACTATTCACTTTGTTTCATATACTTAAGTAGTTCCCGAGTTATAAAGGGGTGAACCTCCGCTTCAGCTATGTTAAAAAATTGGCAATATTGCCCATATTTTGCACGAACATTTGGCATAGCGTATTGAATTGAGTCTAGAATGATGTTTCCTAAGTTTCGTAAAAATCGGTTCAGATAAACATGTAGCTCACCTATATATTTTTGTCCGATTTTATGTAAATGGTGCAATAAAAACTCAAAGCTAGGCCGATTGACAGCACCTTTTGCAAAACGTAGACATGTGTGTACGTCCGTCTGTCCATTATAATTAGTAAACAATCGATACAGACCACAGTAATGAACCAATCTTGACGAAATTTTGTTCCAACCAAAGAAGACCACTTTTGTCTTTCAAAATGATCTTTTAATATTCAGGGAATGAAATGGACCAAGAAGTAATTTCTTTCTGTTTTTCTGGTCGCTCCAGAGGCCGCCGACCCAAAAATCACGAAATTTAACATGGAAAAGGGAGTCTGGGCAAGGAATAAGTTTGACTGTTTTGAAAAAGAGTTATGTATGAAAAACATCAAAATCTCCATTCTATGGCGTATATATTTACTCCTGAAGGACTTAGACCGCATAAGTAGACAGTATATCCAAGAGGAGCGGTTGGTCTTTATATTGATACTAATTATATAGTTTTATGTACTCGAATGTGGAAGTTATATGTAAATATATACCGGGGTCTCCGTATTTTGATATTATTTAGTATTACCATTACTACACTAGAGGATAAAATTTCGCTATGATATTTTACATGAAATTCCGATTATGGTCAAAGACAACGCTTGTTGTTCTCGGTAGTGATCAGATGATTTTAAGAGCATGAAATGGACCGAAAATTTTATTTATGCCTGTTTTCCCCATCGCCTTAGAGGCCACAATCATGATAGCCGATCAAATGGACCAAAAGAGTTCATACAAATCTGAATAAATGTATATATTATTGCGTATATGTTGACTGCGAGAAGACATGACC
The DNA here is from genome assembly GCF_032173495.1 of Musca vetustissima. Taxonomy (NCBI): domain Eukaryota; kingdom Metazoa; phylum Arthropoda; class Insecta; order Diptera; family Muscidae; genus Musca; species Musca vetustissima. Next base: position 4,532 of record NW_026873515.1, on the reverse strand, counting down.
AAAGGACAGATGTGTGTGATATACTGAAATTTTAAAGAGGTATTCTTATGTTATTTACCAGGCTCGGGATTTAGCTTCGCTGAAGTTCAAGTACAGTTATAGTTGTGTAGAGTCTCTCCATCCGATTCGGATTTTAGTTTTTCAAGTCCCACTCGCATTTTCCTGAAAAGCGACTGTAATTTGAGATTTAAAATCCTCAGGGAAGAAAAGAAAAGTCTTCCTCTCCTCTGTCATAACACTCATATACAGACATATAGCAGATTATTAGTCATGCTAGATTTTCATAGGCTGGAATACCTTCGCGAAGACAATGTTATAAGTATGCTGAACGGGCGGTCACGGCATTTAGATTTAATTTAGCAATGTATATGAGTCCGTTCGTCTCTCCGTTATGAATTTCAATGAGACTATAGGTTCCCGAAATTTTAATTGTTCCGACTTAGAGCGAGAAACGACATATCTACCAAAAACAAAAGACTTAAGTAACAAACATCTTTTAAGGTTTTAAATATAGATGAAAATCTAAGCTAAGTGAATAGGTATTTTAATTTGAAAATTCTGAAATAAATAATATAATGAAATAAAGAATTTCTACTGTTATCTTTAATTTCCTATATTATATAACCGATGCTATAAAAATGTTAGAAGTGTTGTTCATACAAGTTCTTTGTAACCCACTTAAATGAAAATAAACAATAAAAAACTGAAATGCAACTTGAAGTGCTGATGATGACGATGGCGGTGAAGGCTTCTGAATGCCTCTGGATGAGTGCTTGAGGAAATGAATCTTGAATCTTTTATATCAAACAACAGCCATCATAATAGCGAAATAATGTGTGTGCTGAGAAGAGCAGTCATATCCCATTGTTAGTGTTAAAATTTTAAACCCAGTGAACAATTTCCAAATACAGTCGAACTACCATAATTCAAACTAAGGGTCGTTTGAATTATGACAGTCCGAAATATCTGGAACTTATAGAGACTTCGAATAATGGTATTAATTATAATTTGCCTCCTTATACGGTGTACGTTTTTTAAGCGAATTTGGTGTCATGTCTCATGCGACTGATTGGGTTTTGAGATTATTGATGTTTTATTTATACCCTGTGGTACAGGGTATTATGTCTTTGTGCATATGTTTGTAACAGGCAAAAGGAAACGAGATAGACACATGGTTCCTTTGGGGAATATGCATAGAATCACTTTCTGAGTCGATTTAAGCATGTCCGTCCATGTATTTTTGTGAACAAAATACAGGTCGCATTTATGATCCGATTTGGATGAAATTTGGCATAGGTCACTCCCATATATATTTTCGTCCGATTTAATGTAAATGGTCCACCAAAGTCCCTATATATCTTTCGATTTGCACGAAATTTGGCACAGCGTAATGAATTAGGCCTAGAAAGATGTGAGATAAGTTTATTGAAACTCGGTTCAGATTTAGATATAGCTCCCATATACATTTTCGTCCTATTAAATGTAAATGGTGAACCAAAGTCCCTATATATCTTTCAATTTGCACGAAATTTGGCACAGCGTGATGAATTAGGTCTAGAATGATGTGTGTTAAGTTTCGTGAAAATCGGTTCAGATTTAGATACAGCTCCCATAAATATTTTCGTCCGATTTAAGGTAAATGGTGTACCTAAGTCCCTTAATATCTTTCGGTTTGCACGAAATTTGGCACAGCGTAATGAATAAGGTCTAGAATGATGTGTGTTAAGTTTCCTGAAAATCGGTTCAGATTTAGATATAGCTCCCATATATATTTTTGTCCGATTTAATGTAAATGGTGCACCAAAGTCCCTATATATCTTTCGTACAGCGTAATGAATTATGTATAGAATGATGCGTGTTAAGTTTCCTGAAATCGGTTCAGATTTGATATAGCTTCTATATCTGACCAAATGAAAAATTTAGTATCGGTTGCAGAATGACATGTTTATGGATCCAATTTCATTTTACTGGACCTTTAAAAATGCGACGTCTGTTAGGATTCATATGTAGAATATACCCAAAGTGGTGAAGGGTATCATATAATCTGTCCCGTCCGACTTTACTACAGTCCTTACTGGTTCTAGTTATGGTCCACTGGAGCATAGCAGGTCGTTTGTGGACTTGATAATATAATTATTTTTCTAGCATACTACAAAATAAGTTCTCTGGGTTATGTCTAGCTCACACTCAATAGAATACCAATGGTAACCGCCACTATTAAAAAAACAAAAAACAGAAAGATGTTAGATTTGTTTTAATGCCTCAAACCGTGTCTTAGGTTTCGCATTTCTTTTCATAAAATTGTTTTTGTTGGTTTTTATTTTTTCCTCCTCATGCTTATTGTTGTTGGTTTCTTTAAATAGTCCATCGCTTTATTTTGATTGCATTTAAGTTCACATTAAACTTGGTTGTCCATCTAGCTGCCAGTTGCAGTTACTCCTGGCTGGCAGGCAGGCGGCAGCACCCTCACAATAGCAACGCCATCATCAGTTCACCAGTTCGAGCGACCAACAAAAAAAAGAAATTGATTTTGCGTTGATTTCGGTATTCTCTTTTATTGTTGAAGTTGATTTTTTCTACAGCATTCAATTCGAAGTTTTTTTTGGGTTTTTGTTATGATCATGAAAAGGCTCCTGCTGCTACAGATATTTTCTGTGGATGTTGTTGTGTTTGTTGTTGTTACTGTGTGTGATCTTTACGGTATTCGATTTCGTTGCATGCAAGTCATTTTCCCTATCTACCTTTATTTCATTTTTTGTGTTCAAATGTTTTTTGGTCAGATATCAACAGCATGCATGCATCATGCACTTGGTCGGAATTGGCGGGTACATTCTCTCTGGTCCATATTGAGGCAGTCAAAGGTCGTAGAGAATGGTTTATTTTTTTGTTTGTGAAAAGTATAGACACAAAAAACGGAAACTCATTTTCTTCTGTTACTGGAAAAGTTTTTTTTAGGAAAAATCATTGCTTGAAAACCAGAACATATGAAATGGGGGATGGGGGAGGGGTAGTGAATATGTTTACAATATAGTATGTGAACATTGAAAGGATGGTTTGATTTTCCTGATATTGGTTGGATATATTATGGCCTTTTTAGATTACCTCGAAAATAATTATTTTCTTCGTTTAATTTTCAATTTACAACAATGTTTCATTTTTTTGAGGTCATGAGTTGCAGTTTCGGGTGGATTTTAAAATTTAATTAAAAGTTCTGTTTTATCATCTTCTTAACTAAGCCCACACATGGAGAGAGTTTTTTATTAGCCTTCTGCTTCATATATCTTCCCCTGATATAAATTTTTTCCAAGGTATACCGAGTTCAATATCAACTAAGACAAATTGATTTCAGGTTGTATGAAAATAGAGCCCCATTTGGGATTAGCTGCTCGATTTTTTGAAATTTTCAGCTTTTTGTGATTTTAATTTAATTTTTGTTATTTTTATTTTATTTTCCATCGTAAAATATATTCTAAAGAAGGTTTCCAGTTTCCCCCACCTAATCACAAACTAAGGTGAATGAACACATTGACCATAGAACAAAAAAGTGATTGATCATTTATCCCAGTTTTGATGACGATGACAGAAGCAGAGGTAACGCACCAGTGAAGCTCCACGACGAAACGTGATCAACACAAATGCTAACTGACTTCAGGTGATTTCATTCATGTTCCTGTCTTGGGCATTTAACGCACAACGGCTGAACATCTGTAGTTTGCAAGGAGGGTCACACATCTTGCAAAAGAATGATGAAGCAGCTCAGAGAACATGGATGAGAACAAAAACAAAAAAACTGGTCCCATCCTTTGATGGCAGGTTGTTCCTGAGGTGGTCACTGCAACAACTTCGATGTCGTCGTCTTCTTCTTCTTGTAATAATTCCTTTTGAGATGCGTATACGTATACGGTGTAATGTCTCCATCTAGTCGATTGGCGACATTTAGGCGGGTTACTATTCGATTACAGTTTAAGTGCGCGCGATTTTTTGTGTAATTTTCATTCTTGTGGCGTCTGGCGAGGAATGATTTCTGTTTGCTTTGGAAGTTCAGTTTTTCTTTATAGTTAAAATGTAGAAAAAGTGGAAAAGAACATCTGGTAGCTAGATGAAGACGAATGTGGAAAAAACTAGACTAGAAATGTCTTCAACCTCCTTGAAATTATCCATAGCTGCCAATTAAATTTGAAATGATTTTTTTCGCGGTAAAAATAAAGAAAATACAATCGAAGTTATCAATCAAAACAAAGGCAATGGAAATAGAGTACTTCTTTTTATTAGTTTTATACAGGCAAATGCTGAAAATCCACGCCTATATGCCTAATAACCCTTGAAAATGAATTATTTAAAAATCCACGCCTATATGCCTAATAACCCTTGAAAATGAATTATTTAAAAATCCACGCCTATATGCCTAATAACCCTTGAAAATGAATTATTTAAAAATCCACGCCTATATGCCTAATAACCCTTGAAAATGAATTATTTAAAAATCCACGCCTATATGCCTAATAACCCTTGAAAATGAATTATTTAAAAAT
>NW_026873514.1:0-14954 GCF_032173495.1 Musca vetustissima | reverse complement strand
TATCAGAATGTTAGTCAGATCCTGATAAATCATAAGATAGATGAATGACCTTTTATCATTTTTTTATTTTTGCAATATCCAAACAACATTCTGTACCACTCTCAGCCTCAATATACGTCAACTGAGACCTCTGACTTGCAAGAGCACAAAAATCACAACATTTTTCACGAAACACACAGACAAACCACATTTTTGGTTTCAGATACAAGACCTACGTCTTGTATTAGTCCTTGAAAAATATTCTTTAAAAAAATATATTCTTAGAAATATATTCTTAAATAAATCTACACCATGAACTAGTCATTAAAAATATTCCTTAAAAATCTACGCCTTACATTAGTCCTAAAAAAAATTACCTTTACGCCTCGCTAAAAAAAATTCTTTACAGAATCCGCGTCTTGTAATACTCCCCAAAAATCTTTAAAAATCCAAGCCTTGCACCTAATACTTAAAAAATATAATATTCATCTGTATTCGGCTATTTTTAAATCCACCTGTAAATCATCGTTGGAAAATAAAAAAATTTAAATCAACATACTTTCTAAAAATCCACGTTAAAAATTTACGCCTACGATGCTCCTTGTAAAAATATTGATCAAAAACAAATTTTACTTTTATCCTTGAAAAAACTAATTTTTCACAATGCATACATATGGTGGTCCTTATAGTCACCCTTGGCAGGAATGTTTTCCGCGCTTATGGAAGCACTAAGTACGGATTTTTGAGTTTAAAAGATTTGAATATTTTAAGCTCTTATTAGAAATCCAAGAAGTACGTAGAGGCCTTGAAGGCCACCCTTTCCTCATAAGATGCTATGATTTATTTGCCATTTCCCCTACATTTAGTTGCGACATTCAAATGATGTATTTCAAATGTGGTGGTATTTGTTTCACCCGTGCTTATGCTCGTAGGTTATTAAATTTCCATTGAGTTTTACAATACGAATTTTTTTGTGTGTGGCATTTGGGTTTCTTTTATATCTGTATGCCAAACGTATATACTCAAGATGACGCTGTTATTACATGTGCCAATTCATATATTTACAACACTACACATAACAGATATGACAAAAACATTTTCTTTTTATACCCTACACAACTATGTCAGGGTATTATAGCTTTGTGCAGCCCCAAAATATTGGTCCTAGACCCACCTTTAAGTATACCGATCGTCATATCTCGACTAGCTGAGTCGATCTAGACATGTGTGTCCGTCCGTCCGTCTGTCCATTATTATTTGTAAACACGATACAGGCCACAGTTATGGACCAATCTTCACGAAATTTTGCATGTATGATGGGTTCTGGCCAATGGAGACCCCTATTGTTTTAGGGAAATATGGGTTAATATTTAGGGGATGAAATGGACCAAATTCTAATTTTTTGTCGGTTTTTCTGGTCGCTCCAGAGGCCGCAATAATGGTCCGAACATCGTGAAATTTTGCATGGAGAAGGGGATTGGGCCAAAGAATAAGCATGCCTGTTTTGATAAAGATCGGTTAATATTTAGTCAAATGGACCCTGACTTTTGTGTGAAAAATTACAACATTTGTATTCTATATCGTATATATTTGTCCCTGAAGGACATAGGCCCGAGAAGTTGATATTATATCCAAGAGGAGTGGTTGACCTTTAAATTAATACCAATTATATTGTTGTATGTGCTCGGATGTGGGAGTTCCACCTAAATATTTACAGGTATCTCCGTATTTGCATGTAATTTAGTAACCCATTATCGCTCTACAGAGCGGAACTATAGCGCTGATCGCTTTGATATGTTCCATAAGGTTCCAGTTATGGTCAAGGACAACGCCTAAAATTTTCGGTGATGATCAGATAATAATTTTGGAATGATGTAGACCGAAAACTTAATTTGTTGTGTTATTTCGAGTCAATAGACCACAAATGAAAGCCGAACATCACAACACAACCCACGGTGAAGGGAATCTGGACAATAGATGTACTGAATGCTCGTAATATTCGGGCAAGAGGGTGCAAATATCACGAAATATTGCCCAGGCTCGGAATAAACATGCGCAGAAAATTTGAGTTCCGTAGTAGTTGTATAGGGTATCGTATGGTCGGCCCCGTCCGACTATACTGCTCCGCTCACTGGTTTTCACTTTATTTGACGGACGCTGTTATTATTGCCACTACTGCAGAAATTAGAACAAAAAATACTATAATTCGCTTGGACCGGATAAGCGTGGATTTAAAACAAAATATTTTTTTTAGAAGGACCAGCGAGGCGTGGATTTTGAAAAAATATATTTTTTAGAAAGACCAGCGAAACGTGGATTTTTATACCCTTCACCACACTGTGGTACAGGGTATTATGTCTTCGTGCATATGTTTTTAACAGGCAAAAAGGAATTCAGATAGACACATGGTTCCTTTTGAGAAAATGCATAGAACCACTTTTTAAGTTGATTTATGTATGTACGTCTGTCCGCCCATGTATTTTTGTTAACATGGGCGGATGAAATTTGGCACATTTCACTTATATGGCCCAAGGACGAACCCTATTGAAATTGGGAAAAATCGGTTCACATGTAGATATAGCTGCCCTATATATTTTCGTCCGATTTTAGAAAAATAGTGCACCAGAGTCCCTATATATCCTTCAATTTGCACGAAATTTGGGATAGCGTACTGAATTATGTCTAGAACGATGTGTGTTAAATTTCCTGAAAATCGGTTCAGATTTAGATATAGCTCTCATATATATATTTCGTCCGATTTTATGTAAATGGTGCAACAAAGTCCCTATATATTTTTCATTTCAAGTTAATGGTTTTTCAAAAATGCGACCATCTGTTGAATATACCCAAAGTGATGAAGTGTGTGTGTGACGTTGCCCGCAAAACACGAAAACGATTTTCAATTTCGATTTCCATGAAAGTCAACAAAAGCACAATAAGATGATTGAAGTCAAAAGAGAATAAGTCGAAATTAATCGTGAGAATGCGAAATCTTAAAGGGGGTGGCGAAAATACATAGAGCCTAAAACAAACAATAGGCTGATAGAAAAGGAAAAGAGTGGTGATTTTTGTGTGAGTTTACCGAATGTTGTGTGTTGGGAAAACAAATCATTGCATTATCGACACTTCTTTTCCAAAGAGACTTAGAGAAGTCGAAGCTGTGCGAATGTCGTTGTGTATTTTTGTTGATTTGCCAAGGACCACAAATAAACGTTGAAGACATATCTGGAAAAAATACCAGAACATAAGCCAGGAAAGCTCTGCGAAGAAATCCGTAAAAAGCAACACAACAGCTGCTACAACAACAAAAAAGCATTAGTGAAATGCTACAGATTCTTTACAAGATTTGCTGAAACGAATTAGTGCACACATGTCTCTGTGTATGTGAGAGGATTTCTAAGACGCTCTATCTGATACACAATTGCGGTATTATTTGTACTCATAACCGGAAGATTCGATTCGATTTTTCTTTAAACAATCGAAAAACGACGAATTTTATAGGTGCCGATTTTTGAAAGGCTATTTTTCAGGGGACATTCCAAGGCGTTTGTCCTTGTGCTTTAAAAAAAATAATAATAATAAAAATTCCACGTCTTACATTTGTTTTTTAAAAATCCTCGTCTTAAAAATATGCTTTAAACAATCCACTTCTTATGTTTATTCTTTAGAAATTGCACGCTTTATATTTGTCCTTTCACAAATATTCTGTAGAAAATCTACGCCTTATATTTGTCCTTCCAGTAATATTCTTTAGAAAATTCACGCCTTAAATTTGTCCCTTAAAAGCTCCATGTCTTATATTTTTGTTTCAAAAAACCGCGGCTTATATTTGTCTTTGAAAAATATTCTTTAAAAATTCCTCGCCTTATAATTGTCCTTTAAAAGATATTCTTTGTAGAAATCCACGCCTTGTATTGGTCCTTCAGAAAATATTATTTATAAATCAACGACTTGTATTTGTCCTTTACAAATATTCTTTTTAAAAATCCACGTCTTATTTTTCTTTTTATACCCTTCACCTCACTGTGGTACAGGGTATTATGTCTTTGTGCAGGCAAAAATAATCGAGGTAGACCCATGGTTCCTTTTGAGAATATGCATAGAATCACTTTCTGAGTCGATTTTTGCATGTCCGTCCGTCCGTCTGTCTGTCCATGTTAAATTGTAAACACATACAGGTCGCATTTATGATCCGAATTGGATGAAATTTGGCACAGGTCACTTATTTGGCCCAAGGACGAACCCTATTTAAATTGGGAAAAATCGGTTCAGATTTAGATATAGCTCCCATATATATATTTAACCGATTTAATGTTAACGGTCCCTATATATCTTTCGATTTGCACGAAATTTGGTACAGACTAATCATTTAGGTTTAGAATGATGTCTTCCAAGTTTCGTGAAAATCGGTCCAGATTTAGATATAGCTCCCATATACAGTTTCATCTGATTTCATGTATATGGTGCACCAAAGTCCCTATATATACTTCGATTTGCACGAAATTTGGCATAACGTACTGAATTGAGCCTAGAGTGATGTCTGCCAAGTTTTGAGAAAATCGGTTCCGATTTAGATATACCTCCCATATATAGTTTCGTCCGATTTCATGCAAATGGTGCCACAAAGTCCCTATATATCTTTCGATTTACACGAAATTTGGCACATCGTACTGAATGAAGCCTAGAGTGATGTCTGCCAAATTTGGAGAAAGCGGTCCAGATTTAGATATAGCTCCCATATATAGTTTCGTCCGATTTCATGTAAATTGTGCCCCAAAAACCCTATATATCTTTCGATTTGCACGAAATTTTGCATAACGTACTGAATAGAGCATAGAGTGATGTCTGCCAAGTTTTGAGAAAATCAGTTCAGATTTAGATATACCTCCCATATATAGTTTCGTCCGATTTCATGTAAATTGTGCCCCAAAAACCCTATATATCTTTCGATTTGCACGAAATTTGGCATATCGTTCTGAATTAAGCCAAGAGTGATGTTTGCCAAGTTTCGAGAAAATCAGTCCTGATTTAGATATAGCTCCCATATATGGTTTCGTCCGATTTCATATAAATGGTGCACCAAAGTCCCTATATATCCTTCGATTTGCACGAAATTTGGCATAACGTACTGAAGTGAGCCTAGAGTGATGTCTGCCTTGTTTCGTGAAAATCGGTCCAGATTTAGATATAGCTCCCTTTTATTATTGATTGATTTTAAGTAATTGATGCACCAAGGAACCAATAGGCTTATAGGAACAAAACGTTCTGAAATTAGTATAACCTAACCTGTGACAAGTTTGTTTGAAATCGCTTAATATTTGGATAGAGCTTCTATATATATTTTCGCCCGATTTCAAGTAAATTGGGCATCAAACTTCTCACGTTAGTCAGATTGGCATCAAATTTTGCACAACTTACAAAATTGAGCATAGAATTACGTAGTTGCGTTTTGTAGAAGTACAAACATAGCCCAACGGATGACCTACTTATATTTGTTTGAAGTCGATTTACATACTTTATGGATAGATCTAGATAGATTCACATTTAGATAAATATAACATACTTTATTTCATCCAATTTCATGTTAATAGTCCTGTTTAATATACCCATAGTGGTGAAGGGTATCATATAGTCGGCCCCGTCCGTCTTTACTACTTTCCTTACTGTTTTTTTTAATTTTCTTAAAACCAAATCTTTCCGTTCCAATTTATTCCTCAACAACCATATATGCGATCTCATGGAATTCATCAATAATGCATCAATTTATTATCCATTCTATACAACATCATTAGAATGCATACAGGTCAAAATTGTTCGCTATCCACTCTATGTATATAGATAAACAAGACAGCCAGATACTAACAAGTCAGCCAGCCAACCGACCAAAGGACCTAATGACTGTCAACATGCACTCATCGATTCACTGATAAGGACATATGGGGAAAACTCGCACAACAACAGCAACTAACACAAATATGAACAGTACATAACATGGCTACCAATCAATGTTTCGACGCAGCACCGCATAATTCCCTGGATGGGAGGACTGCATGCAGACACCGTTGGGAATTTGGTTTGTTGGTCTAATTGAATTTACATCTCTTGGAATTTGTAATTGGTTTTAGAGAGATTTAACCACAGGATACCAAGAGTATATATGGATCTGTGTAGGAATTCACAAAATGATTTACGTAGCTGTAAATTGTTGTAATTATTGCAGACACATTTGTAATTTGACTCATTATTATGATTATGAACTAAATCCCCTCTACTCCTACAGTCCTTCGAAATGCATGTTATTAAACATTAACTATTTCTGTATTTGAGCAAATCTTTGTGATTCTTAGGGAAATGTAAATATCCACATACTGTTTTCAATTTTTGGCAAATGTAACATTTGTTATGGTTTCTGGCATATGTGTAGCAGCATATGCGGAACATTTGGACGGAAAGATTATAGGGTTATGTGGTAAGGATAAGAAAGAATTATTTTGGAAGAACCAACACAAGGCGTGGATTTTTTTAAGAATATTGCTTTCTCTATGAATATTTTTTCAAGGGTAATAACAAATCACGGATTTTTCAAAAAATATTCTTGGAAGGACCATAGCAAGGAGTAGTATTTTTAATGGACAAATAATATTTTAAGAACCATCATCAATAGAAGTGTATTTTCAAAGAATATTTGTTCAAGAACTGCCATCCATAGGTATGGATATTTGTTATGAATATTTTGTTAAAAACCATAACAAGGCGTGGATATTTAGAGACATTTTTTAAGAACATAACAAGGCGTGGGAAATTAGAGATTTTAAAGATTTTTTAAGTGACTTAATTATACTCTTTCGAGTCGAGCTTAATGATCTATGTTTTGCAATGAAAAGGAAAGTCAAACCTTAGATCCTTAAGTTCGACTCGAAAGAGTATAATTAAGTCACTTAAAATTACTTTCAAATGATCACTGCTCTTATTCTTGTCAAATTTGAATTTAAAGAATATTTTTTTAAGGACTTTTTTAAAGAATATTTTTTTTAAGGACCAACACAAGGCGTGGATTTTTTAAAGAATATTTTTCAGCGACCACAAGAAGGCGTGGATTTTTAAAGAATATTTTTTAACGACCACAAGAGGGCGTTGATTTACGAAAGAATATTTTTTCAACGACCACAAGAAGGCGTGTATTTTTTATAGAATATTTTTTCAACGACCACAAGAGTGCGTTGATTTACGAAAGAATATTTTTTCAACGACCACAAGAAGGCGTGTATTTTTTAAAGAATATTTTTTCAACGACCACAAGAAGACGTGGATTTTTTAAAGAATATATTTCTGCCCCCACAAGAGGGCGTTGATTGATTAAAGAATTTTTTTCAACGCCTACAAGAGGGCGTTGATTTATTAAAGATTTTTTTTAACGACCACAAGAAGGCGTGAATTTTTTAACGAATATTTTTTAACAACCACAAGAAGGCGTGGATTTTTTAAAGAATATTTTTTCAACGACCACAAGAAGGCGTGGATTTTTTAAAGAATATTTTTTCAACGACCACAAGAAGACGTGGATTTTTTAAAGAATATTTTTTCAACGACCACAAGAAGGCGTGGATTTTTTAAAGAATATTTTTTCAACGACCACAAGAAGGCGTGGATTTTTTAAAGATTATTTTTTCAACGACAACAAGAAGGCGTGGATTTTTTAAAGATTATTTTTTCAACGACCACAAGAAGGCGTGGATTTTTTAAAGAATATTTTTTCAACGACCACAAGAGGGCGTTGATTTACGAAAGAATATTTTTTCAACGACCACAAGAAGGCGTGTATTTTTTAAAGAATATTTTTTCAACGACCACAAGAAGGCGTGGATTTTTTAAAGATTATTTTTTCAGCGACCACAAGAAGGCGTGGATTTTTTAAAGATTATTTTTTCAACGACCACAAGGTGTGGATTTTTTAAAGATTATTTTTTCAACGACCACAAGAAGGCGAGGATTTTTTAAAGATTATTTTTTCAACGACCACAAGAAGGCGTGGATTTTTTAAATATTATTTTTTCAACGACCACAAGAAGGCGTGGATTTTTTAAAGATTATTTTTTCAACGACCACAAGAAGGTGTGGATTTTTTAAAGATTATTTTTTCAACGACCACAAGAAGGCGTGGATTTTTTAAAGATTATTTTTTCAACGACCACAAGAAAGCGTGGATTTTTTAAAGATTATTTTTTCAACTTCGTTGATTTATTTTTAAGAATAGTTTTTCAAGGACCACAATAAAGCGTGGGTTTTTAAGAATAGTTTTTCAAGGACCACAATAAAGCGTGGGTTTTTAAGAATAATTTTTCAAGGACCACAATAAAGCGTGGATTTTTTAAGAAATAAAACACTGCGTCAATATTTTAAACAATAATATTCAAGGAGCACGACAGGCCGATGATTTTTAAAAGAATTATTTTTTCAATGATCCCACAGGCGTGGATTTCGAAAAGATTTCAAAGATCTCAAAATCGTGGATTTGTAAAGGAATTATTTTATCAAAGATCCCGCAGGGGTGGATTTGTAAAAGAATTATTTTATCAAAGATCCCGCAGGGGTGGATTTTTAAAAGAATTAATTTTTCAAATATCGCACAGTCCTCGGTTTTTAAAACTGTTCTTTTTCAAAGATCCATAGGACTGGGTTTTTAAAATGAAAATCCAGGTTTAAAGAAGGCTTTTTCAAAAAAAAAAAAAAAAAAACAGTAAGGAAAGTAGCAAAGTCGGACTGGGTCGACTATATGATACCCTTCACCACTATATGTATATTGTATATATGTATCCTAACAATTTCATGTCCTGCCAACCTATGCTAAATTGCATTTCAATCAGATTTAGGGAAATCGATTTATACACGCGACTCAGTATGTCACACCGTTAAAAATATAATCTCAATCAGACACCCGTTCGAAATATATATGGTACGTTGTGCAAATTTTCGTGTCAATCGGACAAACATTAGAAGTTTGGTGTACCATTTACTAAAATATATACGTGGGACCTAGACTTAATTTAGTACGCTATGCCAAACATGGTAAAATCGAAAGATATATAGGGATTTAGATGCAACATTTACATTAAATCGGACGAAAATATATACGTGAGCTATATTAATATCTGAACCGATTTCAGGTTCATCATCATTCATCATTGTAGACTTAATTTAGAACACCATGCAAGTTTCGTGGAATCGAAAGATATAGAGGGGCTTTGATAATCCCTTTACATAAAATCGGACGAAAATATAAACGGGAGCTACATCTAAATCTGAACCGATTTTCACGAAAGTTTTCAAGAAAGTTAACATATGTAATTCTAGACCCAATTCAGTGCGCTATACCAAATTTCGTGCAAATCTAAAGATATATAGGGACTTTGATGCACCATTTACATAAAATCGGACAAAACTATATATGGGAGCTATATCTAAATCTGAACCGATTTTCTCGAAACTTAACACACATCATTCTGGACCTAATTCAGTACCCTATGCCAAATGTCGTGCAAATCGAAAGCTATATGGGGACTTTGGTACCCCATTTACCTTAAATCGGACGAAAATATATATGTGAGCTATAACTAAATCTGACCCGATTTTCTCGAAACTTACCTCACATCATTTTAGGGTTAATTCAGTACTCTAAAGCAAATTTCGTGCAAATCGAGAGATATATAGGGACTTTGATGCACCATTTATCCAAATCGGATCATAAATGCGACCTGTACGTTGTTTACAATTTAACATCTACAGACGGACGGACAGACGGACGGATATGCATAAATCGACTCAGAAAGTGAGTGTATGCCGTGTGTCTATCTCGTTTCCTTTTGTCTGTTACAAACATATGCACAAAGACATAATACCCTGCACCACAGTGTGGTGAAGGGTATACAAAAATAATAAAAATTAAATAAACGATTGAGGACTATACAAAATTAATGTTCTGTGTCATATTGCTCAGGGAAAACGTAGTGTGAAATTTAATATTATTCCTTATTCCCATATACCCCTTTTTAAAGTTAATTTTGGTAAGTAATATTTATTGTTAATTCTTAACAAATAGTAATTATTTTAATGAATATTAATAATGTGCCTTAAACTAATGCAGACTGTAAACAATACAACATCATATTTTCGTAAGTATTCTACTCAAATGCAAATATATGGCTGCATACAATCAATTACTCATATATAAAATACAATTACACAAACACTTATACAAAAATATTTTATGCCGTTTTTCTGCAATGTAAATATTCTACAATATATATGATACCCACTGGAGCACGGAACTATTGAAGGAATACAAATGGTGTACTAAGACATTTTATTGGACAACAAAATTTATATTAGAGAAAAGGTCAGATTGTTTCATTTCCTCTTATCATAGGTAAACAAAAATTCTTTAAAGACCCATTCATAATATTAATGGGTCTTTATTTATTTAAGTGCACATATGTATCTAAATTTTTAAGCAATATCATAATTAAATATTTCACATACAGACATTTGTTAATACATGTGTGTGCGTGTCTTCCTATGCTTATGTACTTTCAAGAGATTATTTGCAACGACATATTTTCAATTACGCATACAAGTATTCTCATATTGAAGGTTGTGTGGTTAAATATTTATGGTTAATAAAGTTCCTAATTATTGAATATTAAGCAGGCAAAATGAACATGCACACATTCTGAGTTCATTTGTGAGCAGAACATGACAACATATGTGTTTACAAAAATTCATACGCAGAACCGCAAAATCGTATTAGATATCTATAGGGAAGAAGAAGGGAGTTTTTTCCAAATGTGTGGTTAAATTTCGAATAATACACTTGGTGGGTGAGCCGGGTAAAAGTTAATATTGAATATATTTTCATACAAAAACGTTTTTTATTGCTGCGTTTTAATAAAGTTTGAGGTTGGGTTAATTAATATACTGAAAAATTATTAAAATTTGAAATTAAAATAAATTGCATTAATTAGACAAACCACAACAATTCATTTACAAAATAAGTTTATGTAATTTGAAATAATACTAATATTTTCTTTAATTAACACCGTGAGACAACATCGAGGCAATGGTCTGGGAAGTGAAAACCTAAAAAGGAAAAAAATAGCCATACGTCAAAGTTCGGCCATATAGCATGATCCCGTTTGCTTTTGGAAGACCTTCAAAAATATTCTATGAAGATGCTCGAATTTATAAGACCTTAGAAACATTCGTTAATTAACACACGCCTATTTAAGACCTATAAAATAGTTATAGATTAGGACCCTCCTAAAAAATCCACGCAGTGTAATATCCATCCAAAAAATATTATTTAAAAAATCCACGCCGTTGGATAAGACTTCGAAAAATATTCGTTAAAATATCCACATAGTTGGAGCAAGCCTTAAATTGACCCTTGAAAAAGTAATCCTTAAAAATTCAAGCCTAGAATTGACTCTTGAAAAAGAATTCTTTAAAAATCCAAGCCTTCAACGGACCCTTGAAAAATATTCTTTAATAAACTCTGAGCCTTGATTTGAACCTTGAAAAAATATTCTTTAAAAAATTCACGTCGGTTGGAAAACTTCGAAAAATATTCTACAATATATCCCTGCCTATTAAGGTACCTAGAAAAAATATTATTTAAAACATCCACGCCTATTAAGGAGCCTAGAAAAAATATTCTTTAAAACATCCACGCCTATTAAGGAGCCTAGAAAAAATATTCTTTAAAACATCCAAGTCTATTTAGGAGCCTGCAAAAAAAAATCTTTAAAACATCCAAGCCTATTTAGGAGCCTGGAAAAAATATTCTTTAGAAAATCCACGTCTATTTAGGAGCCTAGAAAAATACATTTTAGAAAATCCACGCCTACTTAGGAGCCTGGAAAAAATATTCTTTAGAAAATCCACGCCTAATTAGGAGCCTAGAAAAATAATCTTTAAAAAAGCCACGTCAATTTAGGAGCCTAGACAAAATATTTTTTTAAAAAATCCACGCCTATTTAGGAACCTTGCAAAAATATTCTATAAAAAATCTACGCCTATTTAGGATCCTTGAGAAAAATATTCCTTAAAAAACCAGGTTTTTTTAAGTATCGTGGAAAAAATATTCTTTAAAAAAAGAAAGCTTTGAAAAATATTTTTTACAAAATCCGCTTGCATAGCATAAAAAAATATTCTTAAAAATATCAACACCTATTTAGAGCCCTTCGAAGAAATATTTGGGAAAAATCCTCAGTTGAAACATATTTCAAGAAAAAATATTCTTAAAACCAGTGAGCGGAGCAGTATAGTCGGACGGGGCCGACCATACGATACCCTACACAACTACCACGGAACTCGATTTTTTTGCGGATGTTTATTCCGAGCCTGGGCAATATTTCGTGATATTTTCCCCCTCTTGCCCGATTAGAGGTAAAAAGCACCTCACAGTGACATATTTTCCGAATATTATGAGTATTCAGTACAGTGGGTTGTGTTGTGATGTTCGGCTTTCATTTGTGGTCTATAGATCGACTCGAAAATAACACAAAAAATTAAGTTTTCGGTCCACATCATTCCAAAACTATTATCTGATCATCACCGAAAATTGTAGGCGTTGTCCCTGACCATAACTGGAACCTCATGGAACATTTCAACGTGATCAGCGTTATATATCCGCCTTCCAGTATGGTAATGGGTTACTAAATAATGTACGAATACGGAGGTACCTGTAAATATTTAGGTGTAACTCCCACATCCGAGTACATACAACAATATAATTGGTATTAATTTAAAGGTCAACCACTCCTCTTGGATATAAAATTAACTTCTCGGGTCTATGTCCTTCAGGGACAATTATAACGCTATAGAATACAAATTTTGTAATTTTTCACACAAAAGTCGGGGTCCATTTGACCCGCTAAATATTTGTCGATCTTTATCAAAACATGTATGCTTATTCTTTAGCCTGATCTCCTTCTCCATGCAAAATTTCAAGATGTTCGAGCCATTATTGCGGCCTCTGGAGCGACCAGAAAACCCGACAAAAATTTAGTATTTGGTCCATTTCATCCCCTAAATATTAACCAATCTTTCCCAAAAACAATAGGGGTCTTCATTGGCCAGAACCCGTCCTACATGCCAAATTTCGTTAAGATTGGTCCATAACTGTGGCCTGTATCGTGTTTACAAATTATAATGGACAGACGGACGGACGGACACACATGTCTAGATCGACTCAGCTAGTCGAGATATGACGATCGGTATACTTAAAGGTGGGTCTAGGACCAATATTTCGCGGCGTTACAAACATTTGGGGCTGCACAAAGCTATAATACCCTGACAACATAGTTGTGTATGGTATAAAAATTCAAAATATATTTTTTTATACCCTACACAACTATGTTGTCAGGGTATTATAGCTTTGTGTTACCCCAAGAGTTTTTAACGCCGCGAAATATTGGACATAGACCCACGTTTAAGAATGCCGATCGTCATATCTCGACTAGCTGAATCGGACATGTGTGTCCGTCCGTCCGTCTGTCTGTCCATTATAATTTGTAATCACGATACAGGCCACAGTTATAGACCAATCTTCACGAAATTTTACATGTAGGATGGGTTCGGCTCAATGAAGGCCTCTATTGTTTTTGGAAAATATCGGTTAATAGTTAGGGGATGAAATGCACCAACAACTTTCTTTTTGTCGATTTTTCTGGTCGCTCCAGAGGCCGCAATTATGGCTCCAACACCGCAAATTTTTGCATGGAGAAGGGGATTGGGCCATAGACTTAACATGCCTGTTTTGATAAAGATCGGTCAATATTTAGCGGGTCAAATGGACCCTGACTTTTGTGTGACAAAATGACAAAATTTGTATTCTTTCGGCGATGATCAGAAAAAATGTTGGGATGAAGTGGACCGAAAACTTGTTTATGTTTTTTTTTCGAGTCGATCTACAGGGCACATTTATAATCAAAATACCACAACACAATCCACGGTGAAGGGAATCTGGACAATTAATTAGAAAGGCTGTACTCAATATTGGGAATATTCGTAAAATATGTCAGTGTAAAGAAGAGGTGCTGTTGATCTCTAATCGGGAAAGAGGGTGCAACTATCACGAAATATTACCCAGGGTCAGAATAAACGTCGGCAGAAAGTTAGAGTTCCGTGGTAGTTGTGTAGGGTATCGTATGGTCGGCGCCGTCCGACAATACTGCTCCGCTGACTGGTTTAAAATATTTTGAAAATTCCTTGGAAATTTCTTCCAATTTAAGTTGCACACTAAAAAGGTCAACAGAAAGAGATCAAAAAGTGAAATTACTGTCATACCATGAAATGTCCCTTAATTAGCCCTAAAGTTACGAGGGTTGCCAAAAAGTTGATGATGCTAGGATTCATGGTATTTGTTGCAGTTAGTGTTCCTTTAATATTTTGTTCAATGATGTTACACATTTCCCCTTAATATGGCCAAAGTTTCTTCTATGCGTTTTCATTTAGTTTGCAACAACCTGCATGACACGTACTGCCAAGGACTATTTGCTTGTTAGTTGGCTGAAAGGAAGGAAATAAAATACAAGCAGATTGGTTACAAAACCATGGCACGTTTTTGTCATACAAACCATCTTCATTACTTGGAATTATTTGCTTAAAAATATTTTCAGCGCAATGATTTTGATTTCACTTGTTGTTGTTGATCTCCGGTGGTTGGGTAATGTGGTAAAATGGACGGAAACTGAAAAAGTTTGTTTAAAATTTTTGGTTATATGCACACTCACACATTTGTATGTAGGTATGGGCAAAATAGTTTCCTTCCTTTCCTGCAATAGCCAGTTAGCAATGAAAACCATTTCCTGACATGGCATTACCATTTAAGAATTTCAATGCATATTGGAACAAAGGAGAGACATGGCTTCCAAGAGTGTGCATGGCTGCTACTGCAGGACGAAGTTTTATGAAATATC
>NW_026873513.1:0-15005 GCF_032173495.1 Musca vetustissima | reverse complement strand
ATACAGGCCACATTTACGGCCCAAACTTCACGAAATTTTGCATGTAGGATGGGTTCGGCCCAATGAAGACCCCTATTGTTTTTCGTAAAGATCGGTTAATATTTAGGGGATGATATGGACCAAAGGTCAAAGGCCACAAACATTTCGAAGTTTTACAAGGAGAAGGGGATTGGGCCAAAGAATAAGCATGCCTGTTTTGATAATAATCGGTCAATATTTAGCGGGTCAAATTGACCCCGACTTTTGTGTGACACTTGAAAAAAAACTGTATCCTATAGCGTATATATTTACTCCTGAATGACAAAGAGCCAAGAAGTTGATAGTATATCCAAGAGGATACCAATTATATTGTCGTATGTACTCGGATGTGGGAGTCATTCTTAAATATTTTCAGATATTATTTAATAAACCATTACCACAGGCAACAGGCAAAAGGAAACGAGATAGACACATGGTTCCTTTTGAGAATATGCACAGAATCGCTTTTTAAGTCGACTTATGCATGTCCGTCCGTCCGTCTGTCCATGTTAAATTGTAAACAAAGTACAGGTCGCATTTATGATCCGAATTGGATGAAAATTGGCACAGTTCACTAAATTGGCCCAAGGGCGATCCCTAAATTTCGTGAAAATCAGTTCAGATTTATATATAGCTCCTAGATATATTTTCGGTAATTTTAGGTAAATAATGTATCAAAGTCCGTATATATCCTTCGATTTGTACGAAATTTGGCACATCATTCTGAATCAATCCTAGAATGATGTGTGTTAAATTTCCTGAAAATCGGTTTAGATTTAGATATAGCTACCATATATATTTTCGTCCGATTTTATGTAAATGGTGCACCAAAGTCCCTATATATCCTTCGATTTGCACGAAGTTTGGCATAGCATTCTGAATTAAACTCAGAATGACATGTGTTAAATTTCCTAAAAATCGGTTCAGATTTAGGTATAGGTCCCATATATATTTTCGTCCGATTTTAGGTAAATAGGGCACTAAAGTCCCTATATATCCTTCGATTTGCACGAAATTTGGCACAGCGTACTGAGCATTCTGAATTAAACTCAGAATGACATGTGTTAAATTTCCTAAAAATCGGTTCAGATTTAGATATAGCTCCCATGTATATTTTCGCCCGATATTAAGTAAATAGTGCACAAAGGCCCTATATATCCTTCGATTTGCACGAAATTCGGTATAGCATTCTGAATTAAGCCTAGAACAATGTGTGTTAAATTTCGTGAAAATCGATTCAGATTTAGATATAGCTCCCATAAATATTTTCGTCCGATTTTATGTAAATGGTGCACCAAAGTCCCTATATATCCTTCGATTTGCACGAAATTTGGATTTATTAGTAAATGAAGAGTTCAAAATGTGGCCGAATGCAAAAAACGTACTGAAATAAGTGTAACCTGTGACAAGTTTCGATGAAATCGGTTTAGATTTCGATATTTTGCTTTAAGGGGACCCCCGCCATTCTCGGTGTCAAATTTCAAGTGAAAATCTCAAGAACTCTTGAAGATATAGCCGATTTATTGTGTCAGCATCAAGTGACGGCAAGAGTGATCCTCAAACTTAAAACGCGTTTTTCTTGAAGCAGTGTTTTACGAATGGCGGGCACGATAACTCAAAAACAAATAATCCAATCGGTTCCAATTTTTTACACTTTTCTCTGGGCGTGTATAGCTCTCGTATGAACTAGGATAAAGCCAATCGGTGAAGATCTTCCTTATTTTTAACTTAGTTTGTAGTCAATAATAGGCGATTTTCCAAAAAAAACTTCAAAGTTCGGTCATTTTGTTAATTGTTGTGCGAAGTCAATAATCCTAGTTCATACGAGAGCCAGACGTGTACTTTTTCTAACACCGTTGGAATTTTCGGATTCCGATGTTCCAGTGAGGGGTTATGAAGCCCGCCATCAAAACTAAGGACTTTTCTTTGATCACAAAAAACAACAACAAAACAAAAACAACAATTTGTTGTAAATTATTTTTCTTCCTTTTAAAATATTCAAATATATATGTGCAAAGTTACAAGCCTTAACAAGAATTGGTATTAATTTACCAGATCATTTAAAATTTTAAAAATAAAAAATCGAGAAAGTGTGTGGGGGGGGGGGTTCCCTTAAATGTATTTACAGTGTAAGAAGCAACTCTATATCTGACTAAAATTTAGTATAGGTTGCGGAATGAAATGTTTAATTTAATGTTAATGGTCCTTCAAAAATGCGACGTCTGTTAGGATTCCATCCGTTGAATATACCCAAAGTGGTGAAGGGTATCATATAGTCGGCCCCGTCCGACTTTACTGCTTTCCTTACTGGTTTTTCTTTGTGTTTTTTTTTCGAAATATTACCCAGGCTCGGAATAAAAATCCGCAGAAAAATAGAGTTCTGTAGTAGTTGTGTAGGGTATCGTATGGTCGGCCGCATCCGATTATACTGCTCCGCTGACTGGTTTAAAAATATCATCAGGGTATTTCTATAGGCGTGAATTTTTAAAAAATATTTTTTAAGGCGTGGATTTTTTGAAAATACTTTTTAGGGTATACCTATAGGCGTGTATTTTTCAAAGGACTAACAATGCGTGCATTTTAAAGAATATTTTTGAAAAGACTAACAACGCGTGATTTATTTTTAAAGAATATATTTTCCAAGGACCAATAAGGCGTGGATTTTTTAAAGAATATTTTTTAAAGGACCAAAACGTTGCGGATTTTTTAAAGAATATTTTTCAAAGGATTTGTAAAGAATTTAAGAAGAGACCAACAAGGCGAGTATTTGTTAAAGACAAATTTTTCAAAGGACCAACAAGGGGAGGACTTTTTAATGAATATCTTTTCAAAGGACCAACAAGGCGAGGATTTTTTAAAGTAAAATTTTTCAAAGGACCGAAAAGGGGAGGACTTTTTAATGAATATATTTTTCAAAGGATCGATGCGATGCTTTTTTAGAGTATATTTTTTCAAAGTACCAACAAGGCGAAGATTTAAAGAATATTTTTTTAAAGAACCAACAAGGCGAAGATTTCTTAAAAAATATATTTTCTGTTCTTTGATATATTTCTACTTATTTTGTGTTTCTTCTTTCAGCTTCAGGAACAACGTGCCAACCTAACAATTGGTTGTGTTGGCTGTCAAATAAATCGCCTACAAATAACATCCGGTTCCATACCATACTTCTTGCCAACATTTGTGGTTATTCTCAAGAATAGTGTGGTTATAAAATCACGAGATCTATTAGTACGGCCATTTACATATCCAACATGGCGTCTCATAACATGTGTCGCTATTCTGAAAATGACAATTTTCCCCATTATGCGAAAACGTCAAATTAAATTATATACCATATTTCTTATGGCATGGTTATATGTATTATTCTTCCTACGTATCAGCTATGAGGGTGTGATGTATCATGTCATTACAAATCCACCTTATCAACCTCTACCCAAAACGGTTAGGGAATTAATTGCACAAAATTACACGCTCTTTGTTGATTATTCTACATATCGGGTATTGGAAAAGCAACCATTGCTAAAAGAAAGATCACTCAGTGTTAATTGCGGTCCAATAGAGCTGTTGGAACAGATAGATGAGCTGCCGTACAAAAGTGGTATTCTAACGACAAATGTCTATGTTGGCCATTTCATGAAGGCACGTATGAAAAATCTCACTCGTTACTCGGTGTTACATGAGAAAATATTTAATGGTTTAAATTGCATTTACTATACGAGAGGTTCGTATCTAGCCTCTGCTATTGATCCGATTTTGCAGCGTCTAATCGATTCGGGTATGCGAAATAAATTCTTTAGAAGCTTGAGTTTAAGCAACGTACCTGCAAGCACAGCAAAATGGCAGCGTGCCCATCCAAAGAATCAAAAATTTCATTTGGGTTTTACATTTTTACAAGTCGTCTTTAAAGCTCTGCTGCAATTTCATTTTGTTGCTTTTGTTATATTTTGTGGAGAAATTATTACGCACAGATATCTCAGAAATTGCAGAATTTATAGAAAATTGAAACAACAATTAATAAATAAAATAATAAGTAATAAATAAATAAAAATTTTGTGTGTGTTTCTTTTAATTACGACAATTGTAAAGGTATTTGATCCATATGAGACTTATAATTAATTTTTATAAAGACAGATTATATTCTACCTAAGACGTCATTTGACATCGGAAAGTTTGATATGTTCTATCAGAAACGTAGTTAGTAGAGTTCTACGTCCGTTCATGATTGCGTTGGTATTATAGCTTTGTTTGGCCTCAAAATATAGGTTCCATTTTTTTAGATCTGCCTACGAAAAATTATAAATATAATCTTATGTTTTGGGGTCGTCCCCAAAATATTCGGTATTTTGATGGTTATATTTTTACACCCTTCACCACACTGTGGTATTGAAATTGGGAAAAATCGGTTCAGAGTTAGATATAGCTCCCATATATATTTTCGTCCGATTTAAGGTAAATGGTGTACCAAAGTCCCTATATATCTTTCGATTTGCACGAAATTTGGTATATCCTACTGAATTAGGTCTAGAATGATGTATGCTGAAAATGAAAGTCCCTGAAAATGATTTGATTTGCACGAATTTTGACATAGCGTATTGAATTAAGTCTAGAATGACTTGTGCCAAGTTTCGTGAAAATCGGTTCAGATTTAGATATAGCTCCCATATATAGTATCGCCCGATTTTAGGTAAATGGTTGGTATACCATTTACGGTAAATGGTGTACCAAAGTCTCTATATATCTTTAGATTTGAACGACATTTGGTATAGCCTACTGAATTAAGTGTAGAATGATGTATGCTAAGTTTCGTGAAAATCGGTTCAGATTTAGATATAGCTCCCATATATAGTTGCGGCCGATTTTAGGTAAATGGTGCTCCAAAGTCCCTGAAAATTATTTGATTTGCACGAATTTTGGCATAGCGTATTGAATTAAGTCTAGAATTGCTTGTACCAGGTTTCGTGAAAATCGATTCAGATTTAGATATAGCTCCCATATATAGTATCGCCCGATTTTAGGTAAATGGTGTACCAAAGTCCCTACATATCTTTCGATTTGCACGAAATTTGGTACAGCCTACTGAATTAGGTCTAGAATGATGTGTGCTAAGTTTCGTGAAAATCGGGTCAGATTTAGATATTGCTCCCATATATAGTTTCGGTCGATTTTAGGTAAATGGTGCATCAATGTTCCTGAAAAGCATTGTTAAGTTTCGTGAAAATCGGGTCAGATTTAGATATTGCTCCCATATATAGTTTCGGTCGATTTTAGGTAAATGGTGCATCAATGTTCCTGAAAAGCATTTGATTTGCACGAATTTTTGCATAGCGTATTGAATTAAGTCTAGAATGACGTGTGCCAAGTTTCGTGAAAATCGGTTGAGATTTAGATATAGCTCCCATATATAGTATCGCCCGATTTTAGGTAAATGGTGTCCTTGCAAATCTTTTGATTGACAAGAATTTTTGCATAGCGTAATAAATGGTGAAGGGTATCATATAGTCGACCCAGTCCGAATTTACTACTTTCCTTACTGGTTTTATTTGGGGTGTGTAAATGATAATAATTATAAATATTGATCCACCATTTAAGGAAGTCCATATAACGCTATACCCCAAAGATCGGTATTTTTGGGTGCTTGAGCACATTTCTCAGTTTTTGTAGCTACCATGAATGGTACCACCCAAATTTCGGTATTTTGAAGACTTTAGCCGCATTTTCCAAACCGTGAGGACTGTAATTGGGTTCTGGAAGGCTGAATTATATACAAATGTGTGCGGTGTATATATAGCTATAGATAGATGGGTGACGTAGGGACGTAGATCTGTGAAGCCAAGCAACGGCTCTATTTGGCTTAACATGACAAAGCCCAGGCTTACCTTGCTTCCTCTTTCATCTCAATTGTGGACACTGACCTCCCCGCGGTGTCACCTGGGACAGCCACTTTCATCATTCGTTGAATTTGTGAACTGATGTAGGTTGATACGTCGGGTTAGTTGCCCACACTCGGAAAACCAAACCCTCCAAAGTTGATGACCCCCGCAATCGTATAAAGGTCCACGATCTTCGAATCTACACTTGGAATGTGCGCACGTTGTACAGAACAGGCGCAGTTTATGCATTGGCGTATGTACTCAAGAAGTACAAAGCCGATATTATTTCCTTACGGGCAATGCGATGAAAAGGGACATGCGTAAATAAATCAAATGATTGCACACTGTATTATATCTGTCATAAAACGCGACATTAATTTGGCTGCGGGTTTATGGTTAACAGGAGAATAAAAGACCTGGTTCCCAGATTCACTCCAATAGATGAGCGAATTACTATAATCCGTATAAAATCGAAGTTCAGTCTGTATAAAATCGAATTTCAGTCAGTCTTATTTGCACCCATGCTTCTACGGAAGGCAAAGATGAACCGACCAAAAACGTTTTTTACGAGCACCAAGAAGACCGCTGCCCTGGCCATAGAATTAAAATACTGCAACAATATTTTTTTTTGCCCAACCGTCGAAAAATGCACCCTCCATGAAGTAACATCCGACAACGGCATGAGGTTGATTGAAAATGGTATTTAGCAGCACTAGATTCAAGTATCTAGATGTACATAAGGTCACCTGGATTTCTTCTGATTAAGCAAGGAGAAATCAAATTGACCCTGCTGTGATAGACGGAAGGCATTCATTCAGTGTTTTAGGCGAATATCGTTTCAGAACATTGGGCAAGAAATTGCCCAATCCCTACAAACTGCAACACTTGGGTACAAAAGACGACCATCAAGAAACCCATAGTACTTAGTGCTATAGATTTGAAAAACGCAGTGTATAGGGTAACCCTGCACACAGTAGCAACACGTAATGCGAGAGAGAATAATCGGGAGAAAGAGTGGGAGGAGAAATGTAATTAAAAAAAAAGAACAAGAAAAACGTGAACGTGAGCAAATTAAGATGCATAAGAGTCAGAATGAAGTCCGGACATTTTACCAACGAGTAAAACGCCAAACAGTAGGCTTTGGTGCATGCACATCCTCCTGTAGAGATGACAAAGGAAACCTGATGAAAGATACAGACAGCGTCCTAAAGATATGGAAGGATAATTTTGAAAAGCTTCTGGTATCAAATAGTGGCGGTGAAAAAGATACCCCAGGACCAATAAGTGATGCCGGTATGGAGTATATACCACCTAGCCAAGATGAGGTCATAATAGGAATCAATCGACTGAAGAACAATAAACCAGCAGGTGCCGATGGATTACCAGCCGAACTATTCAATATCGGTTGTCAGATGCTGATCAGGAACATGCACCAGCTGATTTTTACAATTTGGCTATAGGAACGCATGCCCAATGATTAGAACCTCTACATCCTGTGTCCCGTGCACAAAAAGGAGGCAAGATGATATTTGCCAACTATAGATGTATAAGTCTCCTTCCCATTGCATTGCATTAAGGTGCTATCCAGCGTGCTGTGTGAACGACTGAAGCCAATGGTCAATGACATTATTGGACCATACCAATGCGGCTTTGGACCTGGCAAATCCACCATTGACCAGAAAAAAATTTCGACACATTCCACATATTCGTCGACTATAAAGCCGCATTCGACAACCCATTCCGTTCAGAGTTATTTAAAGCCATGTCTGCGTTCGGCATTCCTGCAAAATGAATACGGCTATGCAGGATAACTTTGAGTGGCACAATGTCAGCAGTAAAAGACAAAGTGACAGTTTATCGTGTGACTTTTTTAACATTCTGCTGGAAAAGATCATACGAGAGGCAAAGGTGGACATAAATGACACTCTGCACACCAAACAACACATGGTACTCGCCTGCGCCGACGACATCAACGCTGATACTACCCGTGCTGTTGTATAGATCTGAAGCATGGGTACTTGCACAAGCAGATGAGGCAGCTCGTGGAGAGTTTGAGAAAAAATTTCTTCGAAATATATACGGGCCGAGCTGTGTCGGCGGTGAATATTGCCGTCGAATGAACCACAAATTGTACCCTCTAATCTCGGACATCGACATAGTCAAACGTATCGAACTGCAGCGACTGCGCAGAAGGCAACGAATTAGATGGAAAGATCAAGTGAAAGAGAACATTTTTCAAATTGGAAGAGCTGGGCACAAGACAGACGGGCCTGGCAATTTGTTTTAGGTCGGCTTATGGAACAAATATTCTGTCACACGGCACATAAGTAAGTGAATATTCTTCGGTTGATGTAGATTCGAATAAAATCACAAGTAAAAACGTCGTTATATTCGGCCGGACTGAACTTTTTTTGCCCTCCACCTCCACCACGTGAAGTCCAGTCAAAATTCCTTGAGTCGATCGGCACATTTATATGAGGACTATATTATAGTTTATTTGAGAGTAGGTTGTCCATGTTCAAAAAAAAAAATAGTGTACCAAAACGCAGACACTCTAGTTGGAATGCTTAAACGGGGCATTTTTATTTATTTTTTATTCACCAGGAATACATATTGGATTCCTGGTGAATTTCACTCCCGTGAAAAATGCGATTAACAATTTATTAATACCGAAAAAGAACGAAACTATAGGTGGGGATATATCATACCGTGGACCTATATATACACCGCACACATTTCTATATAAATCATCCGTTCAGAACCCAATCACAGTCCCATCGTTTGGAAAATGCTGCTAAAGTCTTCAAAATAGTGAAATGGGATGCTACCATTCTATGGTAGTTACACCAAACCCAGACCTCCCAAAGTACCTAGTAATGGGTATACCATTATATAGTGGCTACCTGAAAACTTGGGTAAATTTTTATAATTTTTGGTAGGAAAATTTTTACTCAGTGAGGGTCCCAAATATTAAACTGCTCTCAAATTGATTGAAACGTGTGCTATATCACCCAAAAATACCGATCTTTGGTATCTAATATGATCCAATATTAGGAGCTACTCAAAAATTGTACCCATATTGATAACGGCTTGAAAAAATCTTCTATTAAAAACTACACGCTTTGATAGTCATTTGAAAAATCTTCATTAAAAAATCTACGCTTCTAAAATCTTCGTTTCTGTAAATAACAATTTTTATAAAATCCGCGCATCTACATATCCCCCAAAAACAATTTTTATACCCTTCACCACACTGTGGTACAGGGTATTATGTCTTTGTGCATATGTTTGTAACAGGCAAAAATAATCGAGATAGACCCATGGTTCCTTTTGAGAATATGCATAGAATCACTTTCTGAGTCGATTTACGCATGTCCGTCTGTCCGTCCGTCCGTCCGTCCGTCCGTCCGTCTGTCCATGTTAAATTGTAAACAAAGTACAGGTCGCATTTATGATCCGAATTGGATGAAATTTGGCATAGGTCACTTATTTGGCCCAAGGACGAACCCTATTGAAATTGGGAAAAATCGGTTCAGATTTAGATATAGCTCCCATATATATATTTAACCGATTTAATGTAAACAGTCCCTATATAACTTTCGATTTGCACGAAATTTAGTACAGCCTAATCATTTAGGTATAGAATGATGTCTGCCAAGTTTCGTGAAAATCGGTCCAGATTTAGATATAGCTCCCATATATAGTTTCGTCCGATTTCATGTAAATGGTGCCCCAAAGTCCCTATATATCTTTTGATTTGCACGAAATTTGGCATAACGTACTGAATTAAGCCTAGAGTGATGTCTGCCAAGTTTCGTGAAAATCGGTCCAGATTTAGATATAGCTCCCATATATAGTTTCGTCCGATTTCATGTAAATGGTGCCCCAAAGTCTCTATATATCTTTCGATTTGCACGAAATTTGGCATAACGTACTGAATTGAGTCTAGAATGGTGTCTGCCAAGTTTCAAGAAAATCGATCCAGATTTAGATATAGCTCCCATATATAGTTTCGTCCGATTTCATGTAAATGGTGCCCCAAAGTCCCTATATATCCTTCGATTTGCACGAAATTTGGCATAACGTACTTAATTGGGCCTAGAATGATGTCTGCCAAGTTTCATGAAAATCGGTCCCGATTTAGCTATAGCTCACATATATAGTTTCGTCCGATTTAATGTAAATGGGGCCCCAAAGTCCCTATATATCTTTCGATTAGCACGAAATTTGGTACAGCCTAATCATTTAGGTCTAGAATGATGTCTGCCAAGCTCCGTGAAAATCGGTCAAGATTTAGATATAGCTACCATATATAGTTTCGTCCGATTTCATGTAAATTGTGACCAAAATCCATATATATCTTTCGATTTGCACGAAATTTGGCATAACGTACTGAATTGAGCCTAGAGTTATGTCTGCCAAGTTTCGTGAAAATCAGTCCAGATTTAGATATAGCTCCCATATATAGTTTCGTCCGATTTCATGTAAATTGTGCACCAACATCCATATATATCTTTCGATTTGCCCGAAATTTTGCACAACGTACTGAATTGAGCCTAGAGTGATGTCTGCCAAGTTTCGATAAAATCGGTCCATATTTCTATATAGCTCCCACATATAGTTTCGTCCGATTTCATGTAAATGGTTCACCAAAGTCGCTATATATCTTTCGATTTGCACGAAATTTGGCATAACGTACTGAATTGAGCCTAGAGTGATGTCTGCCTTGTTTCGTGAAAATCGGTCCAGATTTAGATATAGCTCCATTTTATTATAGATTGATTTTATGTAATTGACGCACCAAGGAACCAATAGGAACAAAACGTTCTAAAGTTAGTATAACCTAACCTGTGACAAGTTTGTTTGAAATCGCTTAATATGTGGATATAGCTTACATATATTTTTCGCCCGATATCAAGCAAATTGGGCATCATACTCCTCATGTTAGTCAGATTGACATCAAATTTTGCACAACGTACAAAATTGAGCATATAATTACGTAGTTGCGTTTTCTAGAAGTACAGACATAGTCAACCGGATGACCTATTTATATTTGTTTGAAGTCGATTTACACACTTTATGGACAAATCTAGGTAGATTCACATTTAGATAAATATCACATATTTTATTTCATCCAATTTCATGTTAATAGTCCTGTTTAATGTACCCATAGTGGTGAAGGGTATCCTAGAGTCGGCCCCGTCCGACTTTACTACTTTCCTTACTGGTTATTTTTAGTTTTATTTTTATTTTACTTTTCAATACCACTTATTTATCGTGATTTGAGACCATTTTCCCTTTCTTCACTCACTCACTCACTCAATTAGACGTCAACGGAAGCAATTCAATACATGCTTATCCCCTAGTCCATCATATTTTTTATTCATTATTTATTGGCTAGCTTCAGCTGGATATCTCTAAATATTTATTTCAGTTACCAAAAACTGACCTTAATGCCAATATATTTTTGTTATACCCTTCACCACACTGTGGTACAGGGTATTATGTCTTTGTGCATATGTTTGTAACAGGCAAAAATAATCGAGATAGATCCATGGTTCCTTTTGAGAAAATACTTAGAATCACTTTCTGAGTCGATTTACGCATGTCCGTCTGTCCGTCCGTCCGACTGTCCTTGTAAAATTGTAAACAAAGTACAGGTCGCATTTATGATCCGAATTGGATGAAATTTGGCACATGTCACTTAATTGGCCCAAGGACGAACCCTATTGAAATTGGAGAAAATCGGTCCACGTTTAGGCATAGCTCCCATATAAGGGTACCGCAAAATTTTCGGTATTTTGGGGTTCTTGAGCGCGTTTTTTTAACTGAATTCGCTGAAATTTTGTACTTTGAGTTCTTATTGGGTAGCAAATCTCCCTACCAAAAATTATAAATAAAGGTCCCTTTTTTCGGATAGCTCCCATATAAGGGTACCCCAAAATTTCGGTATTTTGAGGTTCTTGAGCGCGTTTTGTAAGTGAATTCGCTGAAATTTGGCACTTTGAGTTCTTATTGGGTAGCAAATCTCCCCACCAAAAATTATAAATAAAGGTCCCTTTTTTCGGATAGGCCCATATAAGGGTACCGACAATTTTCGGTATTTTGAGGTTCTTGAGCGCGTTTTGTAACTGCATTCGCTGAAATTTGGTACTTTGAGTTCTTATTGGGTAGCAAATCTCCCTACCAAAAATTATAAATAAAGGTCCATTTTTTCGGAGAGCCCCCATATAAGGGTACCCCCAATTTTCGGTATTTTCGGGTTCTTTGTCTCGTTTTGTAACTGAATTCTCTGAAATTTTGTACATTGGGTTCTTATTGGGTACCAAATTACTCCATTAAAAATTATAAATATAGGTCCAGGTTTTCTGGTAGTCCCCATATAACGGTACACCCAAATTTTTGGTATTTTGGGGGTTCTGATCGTATTTTTCGACCGAATTGATTGTTCTTATTAGGTAGCAAATCTCTCCACTCCAATAGAATCACTTTTTGAGTCGATTTGACAAAAAAAGGTCTAAGTTTCGTGAAAATCGGTTTAGATTTATATATAGCTCTCATATATATTTTCGTCCGATTTAATGTAAATTGTGCCAAAAAGTCCCTATATATATTTCGATTTGCACGAAATTTGGCACAGCGTAATGAATTATCTCTAGAATGATGTGTGTTAAGTTTCCTGAAAATCGGTTCAGATTTAGATATAGATCTCATATATATTTTCGTCCGATTTAAGGTAAATGATGCACCAAAGCCCCTTAATATCTTTCGGTTTGCACTAAATTTGGCACAGCGTAATGAATTAGGTCTAGATGTGTGTTAAGTTTCCTGAAATCTGTTCAGATTTAGATATAGCTTCTATATCTAACCAAATGAAAAATTTAGTATAGGTTCCAGAATGGCATGTTTATGGATCGATTTTCATGTTAGTGGTCCTTCAAAAATTCCACGTCTGTTATGATTCATCGTTGGAATATGCCCAAAGTGGTGCAGGGTATCATATAGTCGGCCCCGTCCGACTTTACTACTTTCCTTACTGGTTTTATAATGTCAAAATTATCACATTACACTATCAATGCAATTGCATTCCTAAAATTGTCATTTATCAAATCCCCTTCGGGAATTTCATATTGATTTAAGCATTAGCAGAAAATATGTCACATCGGTACCAAATGAAATCAGAATATCCCACAATTCTAAACCAAACTGGTCATTAAGTGAAACCAAACGAACGGAATTATGATTTACATTTATTTTCTATTAATAAACGTTTTCGTTCGAATCGAATGCAGTAATCAAACACATGTGGAATTGCTGAATGTTATCTTGGAGAAAATATTTTATGGTGTTTTTGAACCGAATTCAATAACTGTGGAAATTGTTTGGAAAGTAACGGAAAATAAAGGTCGAGACAAATTTAATAGAGACCTTGTGGAGACAATTTTGAAAATCAATGCGGGATTAAAAAATCCATTACCAATTTTCTTGAATCCTCCAACAGATGCAAATATGGAGGATAGGGATAGAATTAAATTGTTGGT
Organism: Musca vetustissima; assembly: GCF_032173495.1. Taxonomy (NCBI): domain Eukaryota; kingdom Metazoa; phylum Arthropoda; class Insecta; order Diptera; family Muscidae; genus Musca; species Musca vetustissima. The sequence continues at coordinate 1,576 of NW_026873513.1, read as the reverse complement.
GGTCCAAGAATCTGAGGAAGTGTTGTAAGTACATATAAAGTAAGGGTTAAGATCCTCGAAAAGAGAAATTCTTATTTCTATTATTTCGTATAATATTTACTTATTTCCTATAATATTTAGATCTCAAATAATATTTATTTGTTTTTTATTCCAGTTTGGATTTGGAACGTTCGGTGCAATTCACCAGATCTCTGAAGACCGTACACAGTACAATTCCAAAATATTTAATTATTCTAAACAACGGTCAGGATCTTCAAGGGCAAGAGCAGTTCATGACAATGGAGCGAATATTTCAACACTTATTCAATGCCTACATATTGGATGCTGTTATTTTAATACCTCATCACAATACAATTGAAATATTCACCTATTTCCCGTTTCAATCTGAACACAATTGTTCAAATTTAAAACCTATACTGATACTCAAAATTCAGGGCATTCGAACACAAGAACCCATCATCACATATGGTGATTTATTTCCACGAAAAACCTTGAATTTTCATCAATGCCCCTTTCGAGTTGTGGTATGGAAGACACCTCCCTATATAGATTTTATAGAAAATGCAATGGGTTCAATATCACTGAAAGGATTTGATGCTTCTGTACTGGACATATTGTCAGAGGCATTAAATTTCTCAGTGGTCCTAATACCCAATGACCCACCAAATTACATCTCAGGAGTTGTATATCCAAATGGGACTGCAGTGGGTGTATTTAAAATGGTAAGTTTAAACAAACATATCGCTATAAAAATATTCATTAAAAATTCCACGTCCTTGCAAAAAATTCTTCTTTAAAAATCCATGCCTTGATAGTCCTTGAAAAAAGACTCTTTTTTCAAAATCCACGCCTTAATAGTCCTTCGAAAAAATCTACTTTAAAAAATCCACGCATTGATAGTCCTTCGAAAAAATCTACTTTCAAAAATCCACGCCTTGATAGTCCTTTTTTTTAAAAAATCCACGACTTGATAGTCCTTGGAAAAACCGTGTTCTTTAAAAATCCACGCCCTGATAGTCCTTGGAAAAACCGTGTTCTTTAAAAATCCACGCCTTGATAGTCCTTGGAAAAAATCTTCTTTAAAAATCCACGCCTTGAAAGTCCTTGGAAAAACCGTGTTCTTTAAAAATCCACGCCTTGATAGTCCTTGGAAAAAGTCCTTGATAGTCCTTGGAAAAAATCTTCTTTAAAAAATCCACGCCTTGATAGTCCTTGGAAAAAATCTTCTTTAAAAAATCCACGCCTTGATAGTCCTTGGAAAAAATCTTCTTTAAAAAATCCACGCCTTGATAGTCCTTGGAAAAAATCTTCTTTAAAAAATCCACGCCTTGATAGTCCTTGGAAAAAATCTTCTTTAAAAAATCCACGCCTTGATAGTCCTTGGAAAAAATCTTCTTTAAAAAATCCACGCCTTGATAGTCCTTGGAAAAAATCTTCTTTAAAAAATCCACGCCTTGATAGTCCTTGGAAAAAATCTTCCACGCCTTGATAAAAAAATCTTCTTTAAAAAGTCCACGCCTTGATAGTCCTTTAAAAAAATATTTCCTTAAAAAATCCACGCCTTGATAGTCCTTGG
>NW_026873512.1:0-15020 GCF_032173495.1 Musca vetustissima | reverse complement strand
CCGTTTAAGAAAAATCCAAATTGTACTATATTTAGTGTCATTTAGTACTTTTCGTACCAATAAGTACGAATTCCCAAAACTACCTCAATTCTACACTCTAACAGTCATTTTAATTTCCAATTTCAAGACACCACCTCTATCTGTGAACTGAAATCCAGTTTGCACCGAATTTAGTACCATTAAGTACTTTTCGTACTCAAAATTTCCGGGTTTATGCTCATCCGTTTAAGAAAAATCCAAATTGTACTATATTTAGTGTCATTTAGTACTTTTCGTACCAATAAGTACGAATTCCCAAAACTACCTCAATTCTACACTCTAACAGTCATTTTAATTTCCAATTTCAAGACACCACCTCTATCTGTGAACTGAAATCCAATTTGCACCAAATTTAGTACCATTAAGTACTTTTCGTACACAAAATTTCCGGGTTTAAGCTCATCCGTTTAAGAAAAATCCAAATTGTACTATATTTAGTGTCATTTAGTACTTTTCGTAGCAATAAGTACGAATTCCCAAAACTACCTCAATTCTACACTCTAACAGTCATTTTAATTTCCAATTTCAAGACACCACCTCTATCTGTGAACTGAAATCCAGTTTGCACCAAATTTAGTACCATTAAGTACTTTTCGTACACAAAATTTCCGGGTTTAAGCTCATCTGTTTAAGAAAAATCCAAATTGTACTATATTTAGTGTCATTTAGTACTTTTCGTACCAATAAGTACGAATTCCCAAAACTACCTCAATTCTACACTCTAACAGTCATTTTAATTTCCAATTTCAAGACACCACCTCTATCTGTGAACTGAAATCCAGTTTGCACCAAATTTAGTACCATTAAGTACTTTTCGTACACAAAAGTACGATTTTTTAAAGCTACCTCAATCCTGCATTCCAACAGTAGTCCTAATTCCGATTTTCAGGATTCCATCTATATACACTCAACTAAATGCAAATAGTACCAAATTTAGTACCATTTAGTACTTTTTAAAAAACATAAGTACGAAAATCTTAAACCATTTCCATACATCAACACCACTTCCCAACCTGTATTCCATCTAAAATTTCAAGATTTTAGCTATATATGTTCAATACATATATACAATTAGAACTATATTTAGTACTTTTAGTACACTTATAGGTCGCATTTCCAAAAACCCTTTTGTACATATTTCTAACTTTCCATCAGTGACCCACATGCCAAATTTCAGAATTCTAGCTCTTCCCGTTCGCCTAATACAAAGGGTACCATATTTGGTACTTTTCGTACCCTTCTAGTTCGAATTTCCAAAAACCCAGCCTTATCTGACGCCTACACGTCAACAACAACCCACACTCAAAATTTCAAGCTTCTAGCTTTAGCCGTTTCGTCTGATCTGTCGGCGATGATCGGCGATGATCTGTCACTCACTCACTCACTTAACACTAAGCTTTTATATATATACACATTCTTGATCGACGATTACGTACAATTGGTACACTAAACACAATAATAACTTTTGCAAAGTTTGCAAAATATCAATTGTATTGATTGAATAAAATTGGTTCCAATACAAGCAAGTGACAACCAGTAAGGAAATTTCAAAAGTCGGACGGGCCGACTATATGATATCCTTCACCACTTTGGGTACATGCAAGAGATGTTCATATGTACAATATCCTTTTGATAGAATAGACATATCATCTTTGGAGGACCATTGAAATGGAATCGGACGAAGTTAACAGCGTACACAGATTTTTGAACTAAATCAAAACAAACCAATTTGAGATTTATGTAAAATTGAATGTCAATGCATAAATTCGGACGCAACTATATATGACAGCTATATCTAAATCTGAACCGATTCCAACAAAACTTCGCATCCATCACTCCACATCTAATTCCGTACGCTGTGCAAAATTTTGTCTTAATCAGACAAATATTGGCAGTATATGGTACTTCATTTACATAAAATCGGACGAATATATAAGTAGGAGCTACATCTAAATCTGAACCGATTTCCACAAATTTTCGCGGACGTCATCTTGCAGTAATTTCAATACGGATGTCAACATGTTGTAACTTCAATACCCAATGTAAAATTTTGTCTCAATCGGACAAACATTGACAGCGACCATTTACATAAAATCCGAGGAAACTATATATGGGAGCTATATCTAAATCTGAAACGATTCCAACAAAACTTCGCATTCATCAATCTGGACCTAATCCAGTACTCTGTGCCAAATTTTGTCTCAATCGGACCAGTATTGGCAGTATGGTGCTCCATTTACATAAAATCGGACGAAACTATATATGGGAGCTATATCTGAATCCAGCGAAACTTCGCATACATAAACGTAGACCTAATTCAGTACGTTGTGCATAATTGTGTGCCAATCGGCTTAAAATTTGACTCTTTGGTGCTCTATTTAGATACAATCGGACGAAACTGTATATGGGGGCTATATACAAATCTGAACCGAACATAAATCGGACTAATTTGGCAATATGGTGCTCCATTTACATAAACTCGGACGAAACTATATATATATATATATATAGGAGTTATATCTAAATCTGAACCGATTGCAACAAAACTTAGCATATATCAACCTAGATCAAATTTAGTACTATGTGCAAAATTTTGTCTCAATCAGGCCAATATTGGGAGATTGGTGCATCATTTACATAAAATTGGGCGAAACTATATATGGGAGCTATATCTAAATCTGAACCGGGTTTTCCCAATTGCTATATGGTTCGTCTTTAGGCCATATAATTGATTTTTGCCAAATTTCATCCAAATCGGATCATAAATACGAACTGTTCTTTGTTCAAAAGAATACATGGAAAGACGGACGCGCGGACAAGCATAAATCAACTCACAAATTGATCCTATGCATAACCTCGTATCCTTTTGCCTGTTAAAAACATATGCCCAGAGTCATAATACCCTGTACCACACTGTTATGAAGGGTATCAAAATTGATTCTTGACCAAAGTGGAGTGGGAAAGACTACTTTGCAAAAAGTTCAATGTCTCGATTTTCGCTCTTATAAAGGACATGGATCATGTTCTGTGTTTCGAAGGTTTTAGTCGTATATATTGAATTTTTCTTACCAAAAATTATAAATATGCGTCGATCCCTAGAATTATTCCACATAAAAAGTATCAGCCTCTTTATAGCATTCCGATGGTCTTCGGTTCTACGTTGGTAAGAAGGATTCATGCCACAAATATATGTTATAGACATATTTATTATAACGGGTTTTTCCGGGTTTTGTATGTGGGTATGCTGTAGAAGTTATACGAGAGGCATTGAGTAATCCTTCAGTATTGTTCGTATTATATCAAACCATTTGAAATACAATTATTGCATCAGATAAATTGGACCTAAAACGTTGTCCCAATATAATTACAGGCAGGCAGTCATACGTCTCGTAGAAAATTGAATAGTCAACGCTTCTGCCTCGTCCCTTCATAAATACGTAATTACTATAATAGTTTATCAACGCCACAAACAACATACCTCTGTATCCAAAATCACATCCCCCAATTGGACAGATCGTTGTTATTATCTTTTCATATGTATGGGCATTAAATATGTTCGATATGATGACAATACGACAAAAGAATAACTTTTCCTTCATTATATATATAGAGCAAAACTTAACCAATAACTTTTTAATGTTTTCTTTTTCTTACAAATGAAACTTTTCCATTTCATATTTTTTCATTAATTGGTTTATTTTTATTCGAAAACAAATGGTTATTCAAAAAAAAAAAAAAAAAATTAAAAACTTCATCAGAATAAAACCAGTAAGGAAAGTAGTAAAGTCGGACGGGGCCGACTCTAGGATACCCTTCACCACTATGGGTACATTAAACAGGACTATTAACATGAAATTGGATGAAATAAAATATGTGATATTTATCTAAATGTGAATCTACCTAGATTTGTCCATAAAGTGTGTAAATCGACTTCAAACAAATATAAATAGGTCATCCGGTTGACTATGTCTGTACTTCTAGAAAACGCAACTACGTAATTCTATGCTCAATTTTGTACGTTGTGCAAAATTTGATGTCAATCTGACTAACATGAGGAGTATGATGCCCAATTTGCTTGATATCGGGCGAAAAAATATATGTAAGCTATATCCACATATTAATCGATTTCAAACAAACTTGTCACAGGTTAGGTTATACTAACTTTAGAACGTTTTGTTCCTATTGGTTCCTTGGTGCGTCAATTACATAAAATCAATCTATAATAAAATGGAGCTATATCTAAATCTGGACCGATTTTCACGAAACAAGGCAGACATCACTCTAGGCTCAATTCAGTACGTTATGCCAAATTTCGTGCAAATCGAAAGATATATAGCGACTTTGGTGAACCATTTACATGAAATCGGACGAAACTATATGTGGGAGCTATATAAAAAAAATGGACCGATTTTATCGAAACTTGGCAGACATCACTCTAGGCTCAATTCAGTACGTTGTGCAAAATTTCGGGCAAATCGAAAGATATATATGGATGTTGGTGCACAATTTACATGAAATCGGACGAAACTATATATGGGAGCTATATCTAAATCTGGACTGATTTTCACGAAACTTGGCAGACATAACTCTAGGCTCAATTCAGTACGTTATGCCAAATTTCGTGCAAATCGAAAGATATATATGGATTTTGGTCACAATTTACATGAAATCGGACGAAACTATATATGGTAGCTATATCTAAATCTTGACCGATTTTCACGGAGCTTGGCAGACATCATTCTAGACCTAAATGATTAGGCTGTACCAAATTTCGTGCTAATCGAAAGATATATAGGGACTTTGGGGCCCCATTTACATTAAATCGGACGAAACTATATATGTGAGCTATATCTAAATCGGGACCGATTTTCATGAAACTTGGCAGACATCATTCTAGGCCCAATTAAGTACGTTATGCCAAATTTCGTGCAAATCGAAGGATATATAGGGACTTTGGGGCACCATTTACATGAAATCGGACGAAACTATATATGGGAGCTATATCTAAATCTGGACCGATTTTCTTGAAACTGGGCAGACACCATTCTAGACTCAATTCAGTACGTTATGCCAAATTTCGTGCAAATCGAAAGATATATAGAGACTTTGGGGCACCATTTACATGAAATCGGACGAAACTATATATGGGAGCTATATCTAAATCTGGACCGATTTTCACGAAACTTGGTAGACATCACTCCAGGCTTAATTCAGTACGTTATGCCAAATTTCGTGCAAATCAAAAGATGTATAGGGACTTTGGGGCACCATTTATATGAAATCGGACGAAACTATATATGGGAGCTATATCTAAATCTGGACCGATTTTCACGAAACTTGGCAGACATCATTCTAGACCTAAATGATTAGGCTGTACTAAATTTCGTGCAAATCGAAAGTTATATAGGGACTGTTTACATTAAATCGGTTAAATATATATATGGGAGCTATATCTAAATCTGAACCGATTTTTCCCAATTTCAATAGGGTTCGTCCTTGAGCCAAATAAGTGACCTATGCCAAATTTCATCCAATTCGGATCATAAATGCGACCTGTACTTTGTTTACAATTTAACATGGACAGACGGACGGACGGACGGACGGACAGACGGACATGCGTAAATCGACTCAGAAAGTGATTCTATGCATATTCTCAAAAGGAACCATGGGTCTATCTCGATTATTTTTGCCTGTTACAAACATATGCACAAAGACATAATACCCTGTACCACAGTGTGGTGAAGGGTATAATAAACCAGTAAGGAAAGTAGTAAAGTCGGACGGGGCCGACTATATGATACCCTTCACCACTATGGGTATATTAAGCAGGACTATAACATAAAATTGGATGAAAAAAATGTGATATTTATTTAAATGTGAATCTACCTAGATCTATCCATAAAGTATGTCAATCGACTTCAAACAAATATAAATAGGTCATCCGTTGGGCTATGTCTGCACTTCTAGAAAACGCAACTACGTAATTCTATGCTCAATTTTTTAAGTTGTGCAAAATTTGATGTCAATCTGACTAACATGAGGAGTTTGATGCCCAATTTACTAGAAATCGGGCGAAAATATATATGGAAGCTCTATCCAAATATTGAGCGATTTCAAACAAACTTGTCACAGGTTAGGTTATACAACTTTCAGAACGTTTTATTCCAATTGGTTCCTTAGTACGTCAATTACTTAAAATCAATCTATAATAAAAGGGAGCTATATCTAAATCTGGACCGATTTTCACGAAACTTGGCAGACATCATTCTAGGCTCAATTAAGTACGTTATGCCAAATTTCGTGCAAATCGAAGGATATATAGGGACTTTGGTGCACCATTTACATGAAATCGGACGAAACTATATATGGGAGCTATATCTAAATCAGGACCTATTTTCACGAAACTTGGCAGACATCATTCTAGACTCAATTCAGTACGTTATGCCAAAATTCGTGCAAATCGGAAGATATTTAGCGACTTTGGTGGACCATTTACATCAAATCGGACGAAACTATATATGGGAGCTATATCTAAATCTGGACCGATTTTCTCCAAACTTGGCAGACATCCCTCTAGGCTTAATTCAGTACGTTATGCCAAATTTCGTGCAAATCAGAAGATATATAGGGACTTTGGGCACTATTTACATGAAATCGGACGAAACTATATATGGGAGCTATATCTAAATCTGGACCGATTTTCACGAAACTTGGCAGACATCATTCTAGACCTAAATGATTAGGCTGTACCAAATTTCGTGCAAATCGAAAGATATATAGGGACTTTGGGGCACCATTTACATGAAATCGGACGAAACTATATATGGGAGCTATATCTAAATCTGGACCGATTTTCTCCAAACTTGGCATACATCACTCAAGGCTTAATTCAGCACGTTATACCAAATTTCGTGCAAATCAAAAGATATATAGGGACTTTGGGGCACCATTTACATGAAATCGGACGAAACTATATATGGGAGCTATATCTAAATCTGGACCGATTTTCACGAAACTTGGCAGACATCATTCTAGACCTAAATGATTAGGCTGTACCAAATTTCGTGCAAATCGAAAGGTATATAGGGACTTTGGGGCACCATTTACATGAAATCGGACGAAACTATATATGGGAGCTATATCTAAATCTGGACCGATTTTCTCCAAACTTGGCATACATCACTCTAGGCTTAATTCAGCACGTTATACCAAATTTCGTGCAAATCAAAAGATATATAGGGACTTTGGGGCACCATTTACATGAAATCGGACGAAACTATATATGGGAGCTATATCTAAATCTGGACCGATTTTCACGAAACTTGGCAGACATCATTCTAGACCTAAATGATTAGGCTGTACCAAATTTCGTGCAAATCGAAAGATATATAGGGACCGTTTACATTAAATCGGTTAAATATATATATGGGAGCTATATCTACATCTGAACCGATTTTTCCCAATTTCAATAGGGTTCGTCCTTGGGCCGAATAAGTGACCTATGCCAAATTTCATCCAATTCGGATCATAAATGCGACCTGTACTTTGTTTACAATTTAACATGGACAGACGGACAGACGGACAGACGGACGGACGGACGGACGGACGGACGGACATGCATAAATCGACTCAGAAAGTGATTCTATGCATATTCTCAAAAGGAACCATGGGTCTATCTCGTTTCCTTTTGCCTGTTACAAACATATGCACAAAGACATAATACCCTGTACCACAGTGTGGTGAAGGGTATAATAAAGCAGAAAAATATATATTAAACAGAGAAGAAGAAGAAACACAAGAAAAAGGACAAAGAAAATAACAACATGTCAATTTTAAGGGGATAAACAAATGATAATAATAAAAAGTCAACGAAACAAAACAAACCGAAAAACATTTCTTTCCCTTTAGGCACAGCGACGGCACATATGTTTTTCTTATGATAATACATTTGCAGAAAAAATCAACAAGAAGAAGAAGAACAACAACAATTCAACAAGGAGGAGAAGCAAAAAAGTTTTCCAACAACTTTGAAAGGGAAATTAAAATTATTTTATAAGGATATGTGAATATTTTTTTGTTTGTTTGTTAAAAGTTTCCCCAGAGGGGTGTTGGTACAATTTCGAAAAAGTCTCTGCCGTTTTATTGAATACAGTAATTTTATGCGATAAGAATATGAACGACATATCGTTATGACATTTTATAAAGTCAATTTAATTCGCAATATATATATATATATATATATAAACATACATTTATAATTAAAAAGGCAGAAAATATTCGATTTTGTTAGATATGTATTAACATATATTGCTAGCTGGGGTTTGTTGTGATTTATTTGAAATGTTTTGGGACTAACCAACGCAAATATACCCAAGAGCAAAATATTGGAAAAATATTTTGTTTTTAGTTTATTTATTAAAATTGTAAATTGTGTGTTCGGAGAGACGGTCAAGGACGGTTAATATCCGTTGTGGTAAGAAAAGATACTGCTATTTGATGTTTTTAAATATTTTCAATATTGGCTTTTTAGAAAAAAAATTGGCAATTTTCCGCAAACACATTTTGTAAAATAGGTTTGAATGAAGTATATATATATATATATATATATATAGAAAGCTTCAATTTAAGAGACCATACCGTTTTTATGCGGTATAAGTTTAGATTAGGAAAAACCAAATCAGAGGTGATAATTTGAAACTTAATTTTCTTTCGTGAGTAAAAATTATTGTTGTTTACTGCAGTCCCAATAAAACTTTATAGCCAGTGAAGATAGTTGTATATGGGATATTAAAATTCCATAAAAATTTACTAACCCACTGGCTACAAGAATACAAAATTCTATTCATTTTTAATTGAGAATCTTCCTAACACAATATTCAATATACTGAACATTTGGAGTATACGGTGGTGTGCAAAATTGTTCAGTTGTTAATACGTTTTCAACTAAAACGTCAATAACCAGTAAGGAAAGTAGTAAAATCGGACGGGGCCGACTATATGATACCCTTCACCACTATGGGTATATTTAAAAGGTCATTAGCATAAAATTGGATGAACTAAAATATGTGACCTTTATCTAAAACGACTTGGATCAATCCATAAACATGTGATTCATTTGATACAATGGAACCAAATTCTGTAAACCGATTTTAAGGAAATATCAATCGCGCAACCGTTGAATATTTAGAGCACAAGTAACACGCAATTAAGTCATTCTATTCTGAACAACATGAAGAGTTTGGTGTACCATTTACTTAAAATAGGATGAAAATATATATGGAAGCTATAGACTAATTTATGCACATTTTGATCCTAATGGACATATTTTGGGTCCTTGGGTCCCACTTAAAATCGGACGAAGCTATATCTGGACGTATTCCAACAACATTTGACTATAAAACTATACTATCTTAAGTACTTTGTGCAAAATTTTGTGTCCATCGGCCTTACTTTGAGTCTATGGTGCACCATCTATTTAAAATCGGAAAAAAATATATGAGAGCTATATCTAAATCCGAACTGATTTCAGTAAAACTTGTCACATATTATATTACACATACTTTAGTACTTTGGGCAATCGTCCTAACTTTGGGTCTTAAAATCGGACAAATTTCAAGAAAATTTACACACATCATTCTAGACTCAATTCAGTACTATGTCAAATTTCGTTCAAAATTAAAAAAAACTAAATTTCATCACGCTAAAAAATATGGGAGGTATATCTAAATCTGCACAAATTTTCATGAAACTTACTTAATTTCGTCCAAATCGAAAGATAGATAGGGACTTTGGTGCACCAATCGGGGGAAAATATTTGTTGGAGCTATGTATATCTAAAACTGAATCGATTTTCACGAAACTTAAAACACATCATTCTAGACTCAAGTCAGTACGCTATACCAAATTTCGTGGAAATCGAAATATATATAAGGACTTTGGTAAACCATTTACATGAAATCGGACGAAAATACATGTGGGAGCTATATCTAAATCTGAACCGATTTTCAAGAAATTTTACACACATCATTCTAAACTCAATTCAGTACGCTATACCAAATTTCGTGCAGATCGGAAGATATTTGGGGACTTTGGTACGCCATTTACATGAAATCGGACGAAAATATATATGGGAGCTATATCTAAATCTGAACCGATTTTCAAGAAATTTTACATACATCATTTAGACTCCATTCAGTACGCTATGCCAAATTTCGTGCAAATCGAAAGATATATAGGGACTTTGGTACACCATTTACATGAAATCGGACGAAAATATATAGATATATATATATATATATATATATATATGTGGGAATTATATCTAAATCTGAACCGATTTTTCCCAATTTCAATAGGGTTCGTCCTTGAGCCAAATAGACTAGCTGTGCCAAATTTCATCCAATTCGGATCATGAATGCGAACTGTACTTTGTTTACAATTTAACATTTAGAAAGTGATTCTATGCATATTCTCAAAAGGAACCATGTGTCTATCTCGTTTCCTTTTGCCTGTTACAAACATATGCACAAAGACATAGTACCCTCTACCACAGTGTGGTGAAGGGTATAAAAATAGTTAAAGCTAATATATTTAAACAAAATATATCGCATTTTTGAAAGAACATTAACATGAAATTTACACACGTCAGACTATACTAGCTTCAGTAGGTTGTGCAAAATTGTGTGTCAATCGGCCTAATTTGGGTCTTTGGTGTACGATTCACAAAAAATCGGACGAACATATTGATAGGAGCTATATCTAAATCTGATCCGATTTCAAGAAATTCGCATACATCAATCTGGATCTAATTCAGTTGGCTGTGCAAAACTTTGTGTCAATCGGCCTAACTTTGGGTCTTTGGTGCACCATATACAAAAAATATAACGAAACTAGATCTAATATAGTATATCTTATCTAATCTAATTTAGTACTCTGTGTAGAATTTTGTCTTAATCGGAACAATATTGGGAGTTTTGTGATCCATTTACATAATATTGAAGGAAACTGTGTATGGGTGCTATATATAAATCTGAACCGATTAAAACAAAATTTGGCACATATCAACATAAACCTAATTTAGTACTCTGTGTAAAATGTTGTCTCAATCGGGCAACCCTTGGGCGTTTGGTGCAGCATTTACATAAAATCGAACGAAACTATATCTAAACCGATTCCAATAACAGTTCGCATACATCTATCTGGACCTAATTCAGTACTCTCTGCAAAATTTTGTCTTAATCAGAGCAATATTGAGAGTTTGGTGCACCATTTACATAAATTCGGACAAAACTATATATGGGAGCCAGGGACGTACGCAGAGGTCTTTAGAATTAATAAACTCTGATATCGAGTTTTTATACCCCACACAACTATGTTGTCAGGGTATTATAGATTTGTGCAGCCCCAAATTTGTTAGGCGCGAAATATTGGTCCTAGACCCACCTTTAAGTATACCGATCGTCATATCTCGACTAACTGAGTCGATCTACACATGTGTGTCCGTCCGTCTGTCCATTATAAATTGTAAACACGTTACAGGCCACTGTTATGGGCCAATCTTCACGAAATTTTGCATGTAGGATGGGTTCTGGCCAATGAAGACCCCTATTGTTTTTGGAAAAGATCGGTTAATATTTAGGGGATGAAATGGACCACAAACTTTATTTTTGTCGGTTTTTCTGGTCGCTGCAATGTTTGGCTGGTCAACTGAACCCTAACTTTTGTGTGAAAAATTATAAAATTTGTATTCTATGACGTATATATTTACTCCTGAAGGACATAGACCCGAGAAGTTGATAGTATGTTCAAGAGGAGTGGTTGACCTTTAAATTGATACCAATTATATAGTCGTAGGTCCTCGGATGCGGGAGTTACATTTAAATATTTACAGGTCCTTACGTATTCTTATATTATTTAGTAATGCATTACCACAGTAGAGGTCGGAAATATATCGCGAATCGCTTTGAAATTTTCCATAAGGATTCAGGTATGGTCATGGACAACGCCTATAGTTTTCGGTGATGATCAGATAATAATATTTGGATGAGGTGACCCGAAAACTTATTTTTTTTTTTGTGTTTTTTATGAGTCGATTTATAGGCCACTATTGAAAGCCGAACATCACAACACAACCCACGGTGAAGGGGATCTGGACAAGTAATTAGAAGAGCTGTACTGAATATTAGTAATATTTGTAGACGTCTAGTCGGTCCTGGTACAATGTCAGCAGCTAAAGTAGGACAGGATCTCTCGGATCCTTTCAATACCGAACGAGGATTCAGACAAGGTGACAGTGTCGTGTGACCTGTTCAACATCCTGCTTGAAAAGGTCATACGAGATTCAAATGGGAACAGAAATGATACTCTGTACACCAAACAGCATATGATACTCGCCGACGAGTATCTCGCTACTGCCAAAAACAAAACTAATACAATCAGCTATCAAATCCGGAGGAGAATACTGCTGGCCAACAGATGCTACTATGGTCTGAGTAAGCAACTCAAAAGCAAAGCCAGCTCTCGCCAGACCAAACTCACACTCTACAAGACGCTTATATTACCCGTGCTGTTGTATGGATCTGAAGCATGGGTACTTAGAAGCAGATGAAGCAGCTCTTAGAGTATTTGAGGGAAAAATTCTCCGAAAGATCAATGGGCCGATTTGCGTCGATGCTGAATATTGCCGTCGAATAACATTTTTTATTTTAACATTGAATAATCAATTTAAATCGAAGTAATGCCCAAAATTTTAACTAATTCCAGAAAAAATAAAAATGCTAAAAAAGGTGCTAGGACCTAGATCACTATTTTTTGTGTTAAATGAGTTTGAGCAGTGCTAAATCTAGCACTAAAAGTGCTAAATTGGCATCACTGCTAACCACCGATCAACTTTGAATGTATTTTTAATGAACATATCATGGAACTGAATATAAAATGTCCGGCACGTTTCTTTGTCCGGCAAGTATTGGAACTTCATTTATTAGAATTTATGAATAAGAACTTATTAGATTTTTTTCAGTTTGTATTCTATTTGAGCCACACTACTGACGACTTTATATTTCACTTGTAATTTCTGTCTTACAAAACGCTAGGAATGAAGTCGAGTTTCCATACATATATACTTAATGTGAGCAATACGTTTGTAAGAGTATGTTTCATGTTTTCTTTACATTTCCTTTTCCCCGACATATGTGTTGAAACATACTGGTGTTATGCGAAAGTTTCATTAGCAAGGATATTTACATGATGTAATTTAATTTAATCAACGCCGAGCAAAGGCAAACGGAATGCATTATAGATGTAAGGATTTCCATAGTTAACCATGCGTGTGGTAGATGCATAAAATTAAACTTTCCGCACATGCATACATAAATAAATTTGGGAATGAGTAACATTTCCAAAATTAGTATGCTTGTAAAAAATAGCACTATCAGTTTGTTGAATAATGTCAGGATGGAAAAACCAGATATTGCACAGTTTAAAAAGAAGATTTAAAGTTTCTCAGAAAAAACGTACAAAAGTCCTTAATTTTCCGAAAATCAAAATCCATTTCCCCAAAAAAAAAAAAAAACATATACACTCACACACCTTACATTAATATCACGAAAAAAAAATCCCTGCTGTTAATATCCTTACCATGCCAAGTCAATCCAATGACAAAGTCATTGACATTCGCTTCATTGACTTGTCTGCTCTTTTCATATCTTCACATTACTCGGCAGGAAATAAACCCATTATTTGTGGTCTGAGGTTACAGCAGAACTGCAAGACGCAAAAAAGGGTAACAAATCCAAGGAACAGAATGAAATAAAATCATTCGCTTTATATAAGTTATAAGACCAAACTCCTATAGATTTTTTTGTCTTCTTCTTCGTTGCAGGGTCCATACACCACTGGCAAGAGTTTCCTGCCATGGTTCAAGGAAGCAATACTATTAAACTTTCAACATAAATCATAATCTGGTTGGAAAGAAAAATATTTTTTAATGCTCAGCAGGATAGAGTTGGCAATGACATTGCAGCCGTAAGTTTCTGCTCTTTGTTGTTGTTCTTGTTGCCAATGTTTGGCTTTTTTTGTGTTTTTTTGTCTCTCGGTTTTTGTTGTTTTTTTTCGATGATTGGTAGGAACTTCCAAAGGCGTTAGGAAATGAGAAAAGGAGATGAGAGTGCAAAAACTGGATCATAAATAAGAAAGTATTGACATTAAAATATGTGTGAATTTATTTTTGAGAAATATGGCCTAAACCGAGAAAGACATGAAAATGATTTTAAAGTTTTAGACATTTATGTTTTATAATCTACAAATAATTGTAAAGGGCAGGGAGTTTAAGTTGTAATGGTAGATTATACATATTGCGGTCATGATTTTCTGTTTATGTCCATGGCTACAGAAGTTCATAATTTAATAAAAAATCACGAATAATCAGTTATGACCCTTTTGAGTATATGGAACAAAAATTCTTCAATATTGGGTTTTCGATTTCCAAATCAATTCCCAAAGTAACTTTTCCATATTTGAGACGTGTAATATGATAATGGTAATAAATATGTTACTGGTTATCCGAATTAGATGAAATTAAACAAGTTTCATTTATTAGGTCCAAGAACGAACCCTATTCACTTTTGTGAGAATCTGTTGAAATTGTCCGATTTCGTGTACCGAAGACATAATGATTGTCCGACTAACATGACTTAAAGTTTGGTTAAACTCGGTTTGGATCCCATTTTCAAAAAGTCGTGCACTTAAGGGGACTTCCATTCTCGATTTAAAATGTTTACGATTTTCAACCAGCTGGCAAATGGACAAGCATAATATTGACGCCTTGAAGACTTAATGGCAAATCTAAATCTGAACCGATTTTCACAAAACTTAGCGCACGTCATTCTAGCCTTAATTCAGTACACTATGACAAATTTCGTGCAAATCGAATGATTTTCAGAGACTTTGGGTCAGAATTTACTTAAAATCGGATGAAAATACAT
>NW_026873511.1:0-14832 GCF_032173495.1 Musca vetustissima | reverse complement strand
ACTATGCCAAAATTAGTGCAAATCAAAAGATTTCGAGAGACTTTAGTGGACTATTTACCAAAAATCGGGCGAAGCTATATATGGGGGCTAAATCTAAATCTGAACCGATTTTCACGAAACTTTGCACATATCATTCTAGAGTCAACTTAGTACGTTTTGTTAAATTTCGTGCAAATCGAAAGATACATTGGGACTTTGGTGCACAATTTACATTAAATCGGACGAAAATATATATGGGAGCTAAATCTAAATCTGAACCGATTTTCGCGAAACTTCGCACACAACATTCTTGACCTTATTCATTACGCAGTGCCACATTTCGTGGAAATCGAAAAAGACATAACCCTGTACCACAGTGTGGTGAAGGGTATAAATACATTTATCGCATTATACCCTTCACCGCACTGTGATACAGGGTATTATGTCTTTGTGCATATGTTTGTAACAGGCAAAATGAATCGAGATAAACCCATGGTTCCTCTTGAGAATATGCATAGAATCACTTTCTGAGTCGATTTACGCATGTCCGCCTATTTATTTTTGTGAACATAGTACAGGTCGCATTTGTTATCCGATTTGGATGCAATTCCACAGTTCACTTATATGGCCCAAGGACGAACACTATTGAAATTGGAGAAAATCGGTACAGATTTAGATATACCCGACTGATGTCTGCGAAGATTTGTTAAAATCGGTTCAGATATAGATGTAGCTCCTATATATAGTTTCGTCCGAGTTTTTGTGAATAATACACCAAACTCCGAATATTTGTTCGATTGGGACAAAATTTTGCATAGCGAATGCAATTGAGGAAAAAATTATGCGTGATAAGTTTTGTTCAATTCGGTTCAGATTTTGGTATAGGTCTATAGGTATTTTCGTTCGATTTTATGTAAATGGTGCACCGAAGGGCATATGTCTGTTTTATTTTCACGAAATTTGGCAGAGGGTGTTAAATTGAATATGTGCTTATATATAGCTCCCATACACAATTTTACTCTATTTCATACAAATGGTACACCAAAGAATCCAAGTCTGTCCGTTTCACATGCAATTTTTCATTGGTTTCGGAATGGTATGTGTATGAGGTTCATCAATTGGTTCAAATATCTATCTAGATATCACATTTAATTTCGCCCGATTCCGTCTCAATGATCCTCCAAACATACTATGTCTCTTCTTTCAACAGGATATTGTAGATAGTAACATCTCTTGTATGTACCCAAAGTGGTGAAGGGTATCATATAGTCCGCACCGTCCGACTTTTGAACTTTCCTTACTGGTTTTCATATATCCAAAGCCATATTTTCCAACTTAAGCCCCATAAATCGTATATAAAAGTCTACATCAATTTAAAGCATTTTAAATGTATAGCTTATGATGGAGGGTACAAAATATTCGTCTCTATCTAACTTAATGTATTTTTTCTTCCCAAAAGTGTTGGTCTATTGAACTTTTCTATGGTCCATGAACCCTGAACTTCATTAAAAATGTCGTAGCAATCAAACAGTATATAGAAAATTGGAATATAAAAAATCGGACAGTGCCGTTATATGTGAGCTGTATCATGATATTGCGTACCTGATTCGAGTGGATCTGTTATATGTGAAAAGGTGGACCGACATTGCTTTTGAAATTATGATGGATGCTGACAAAGACACTGGACACTAAATATCGTTGGTTAGGTAAATACTTTGATTTGTTACAATTGACATTTGGATTTGGCTATAGTTACTATAGTTACTTTCACAAACTGGGATTACGCCTGATTATTTTGCAATTCTAAAATATATTAATATTAGTGTATAAGTTTGATACGTTCTGACTCAACTTCCCGAGCTCAGTCAATCACGTCTGCTGATTGACACCACGGGCATCTCCTCTGCAAGTTCCCTCAGCGGAGACCGTAGAGTGCAGATGCCACCGGTTTGCTCTCCTTGCTCGACACTTTTCTCCCATTGGAATATGTTAATGTAGTAGTAAACGACAACCGATATTCAGCGATCACCGTAATCCTCTATGATTGCATGAACCACAGCGTTCACTTGTCGTTTAACCTCCTTAGAGTTAACTTGTTGTCTAACCATAGAAGTAACTAGTCGTATATCGTCTCCTCCACCATAAATTACAAGATGTAATTTATTTGTTGTATTACGAAAAGAAAGAACCACCAATAAATCCAAGACACATAAAATATTATATTAATAACTCTTGTGTTTTATTTTCTTTGCATTTCTTTCTATTTCATATATCATTAATTGCTTGGGAGTTTCTTGTTGTCGCATCACCCCGCTCACTTGAATTAATACATTGATCACCCCCAACCACCACATACACATCACCACGGCGAGGAGTAGAGCAAACCCCTCGCCTAAACAATTAGTTTTCAAAATATTGATAATAGAAAAATTTCCTTGTATTAGGGATACACCAAAATATATAATGCATATTGTTTTCAGAAAGATTTTTGTACAATATAAACCCGAAATCGCATTTGATAGACACTATAATTAGAAAACCAGTGAGCGGAGCAGTATAGTCGGAGGGG
Organism: Musca vetustissima; assembly: GCF_032173495.1. Classification (NCBI taxonomy): domain Eukaryota; kingdom Metazoa; phylum Arthropoda; class Insecta; order Diptera; family Muscidae; genus Musca; species Musca vetustissima. Next base: position 12,284 of record NW_026873511.1, on the reverse strand, counting down.
CCGACCATACGATACCCTACACAACTCCCACGAACTCTAACTTTCTGAGGATGTTTATTCTGAGTCTGAGTAGTATTTCGTGATATTTGCCACCTGTTGTCCGATTAGAGGTCAACAACACCTCTTTCTTACTTTTTTCGAATATTCAGTACAGTCCTTCTAATTACTTGTCCAGATTCACATCACCGTGGGTTGTGTTGTGATTTTCGGATTATACTCTACTCGAAAACACACAAAAAATTATGTTTTCCGTTCATTTCATCCCAAAATTGTATCCTGATCATCACCGAAAATTGTAGGCGTTGTTCTTGACTATAACTGGAACTTCATGAAAAATTTCAAAGCCATCAGCGCGATATTTCTCCCTCTAATGTGGTAATGGGTTACTAAATAATATCTGAATACGTAAGCACCTGTAAATATTTGACTGTAACTCCCACATCTGAGTAGATACATCACTATATTTGGTATCAATTTAAAGGCCAACCACTCCTCTTGGATATGCTATCAACTCCTGGGGTCTACATCCTCCAGGAGTAAATATATATGCCATAGAATACAAATTTTGCCATTTTTCACACAAAAGTCAGGGTCCATTTGACCCGCTAAATATTGACCGATCTTTATCAAAACATGCATGCATATTCTCCGGCCCGATCCCCTTCTCCATGCAAAATGTCGCGGTGTTTGGGCCATAATTGCGGCCTCTGGAGCGACCAGAAAAACCGACAAAAATTTAGTATTTGGTCCATTTCATCCCCTAAATATTAACCGATCTTTTCCAAAAACAATAGGGGTCTTCATTGGCCAGAACCCATCCTACATGCAAAATTTCGTGAAGATTGGTCCATAACTGTGGCCTGTATCGTGTTTACAAATTATAATGGACAGACGGACGGACGGACACACATGTCTAGATCGACTCAGCTAGTCGAGATATGACGATCGGTATACTTAAAGGTGGGTCTAGGACCAATATTTCGCGGCGTTACAAACATTTAGGGCTGCACAAAGCTATAATACCCTGACAACATAGTTGTGTAGGGTATAAAAATAATGTAAATTGTACGGAACCATAACACCTGAACATAAAAATTGTATGTACAATTTTGATATGGAAATTGTGGAGTGCTCGGGTTTCCTAGCACATCCTAGGATATATTTATATCGGCAAATATCTTGTATAGTATTGGAAATTAGAATCGGTAACGTTTTAAAGTGTCAATGTACAGTATTGTTCGAAACCTAAGCAACTTTTCTTTAGTAAGTAATCATGGTCTTTTATTATCTTGTTAAATTTAATTATGAAAAATACTTCTTTTATTAAATATTACACTTTGTGTCCATATTCTAAAAATAACAACAAAAATAATTTTTTATTTCATTAGAACAAATAAGAAAATAAAAACAAAGTAAACTCAGAAAACAGCTGTTCGAAACCTAAGCAACTTTTCCATTGTTGTATTTTTTTTTTTTGCAAAAATTAAAGAACAATAACAACAATAAATTATAACAAATAGTTTAATCCCGTTATGATTGAGACAGAAGAAATAAATTTTGGTTGGACATTGTTCATTTAATAGCAATTATTTTATTGTGAAGCCATGACTCAAACACGTTGCGGACAAGTTTTTAAGCTAAAAATAATTGAACTATATAATAACGGTACATCTCAAATTAATATATCAAAACAATTAAATATTAATAAGTCAATAGTCTCGAGACTGATTTCAAAATATAAAGCTACTGGGAAAGTAGAGGAACCCAATACGGGAGGACGACCTCGAAAAACCACTGAACGTACAGATCAACTTATTGCTCGTATGGTTAAGGAAACGCCTTTTATTTCTTCAAAAAATATTGTAGATGAACTAAAACTAAATATTAGTTCATCCACAGTTAGAAAGCGATTATTGGAAAAACATTTAAGAAGTTTCATGCCATCCAAAAAGCCGATGTTGACAAAGAAGCATTTAAAGAAAAGGTTTGTCTTATAAATTGCAAAGCGTGCTATGATCTTTTTACCTTTTTTAAAATTTTAAATTTAAGTTTGTTGTTATTTTTAGATTATAGACACAATATATATTTTTTATAAATCAATATATATATATATATATATATATTTATTTATTTATAAATCAATATATATTTTTTATAAATCAATTTAACTCTATCACATAAGACCATGACTACGTAGAAAAAGTTGCTTAGGTTTCAAACAATACTGTATATTCAAAAATTTATTATTTTGTTTTACAGAAGTATAAAGTACTTTCATCGTTTAAAACAATTAGTTCTTCTTTAAAATTAATCATGCTGTGCTGCCAGTGCGGATAATTAATACGTTAATGCGCGTATTGCTTATACGTATTATAGAACCGACATTACGTTGCAAATAATAATGAAATATTAGTAGATAATTCGTTGCATTAAACTCACTAAAATAGAGAAAATAATGTATATACATATACGATTTTTGAATATTTTTTTAACATTTGGATATTTGTATTTCGATTCTTCATCTAAAAAACTGTTATAGTGAACTACTAAAAGTGCATATTAATATTCTCTATTCATTTCTCTTTACAATTTTAATAGAAATCCAAAAATATTTTCCGCATTCCATCTTAATACACATCCTTGTATTTTCAAACAACACTCACTTGTGTGTAGACGACATCAACAGCAGCAGAAGCAACACCAACAACAACAACGCCGACAACAACAACTGTTGAGTAAAGAAAATGAGGTCAGTGCCTGAGGATGTGTCATTAAGCTCTGGCTTTTTGTCAGATATTTTTCTTATATTTTAAATCACGTCCACAAAATGAATTGTTTATGTGAACATTCTGTTTGTCAACATTAAAATGTGTTGACATTTAGCGACAAAGTGTACGGTACTCTGGTACTATGTTATGAATTGGAAGTGGAAAATCGAAGAAAACGTGCTTCTCTTGGCTTTGTCTGTGTTAGTGTCTGTCTAAGGATTTGTAATGTTTGATAAAGATTTAAATATTTGTGACAGACATTCAGACGAAGTATCGTAGGATTAATACACTTGGTGGCATATTGTAGGGTATAATAGTGAAATGTTATTTTAAAATATCGTTATTCACATTCTTGTATCGCTCATAGCTTTAAACTCAGACACGGTTATTAAAATATGAACAGTTAGTTTCAAAAGTAAACGACAAGGAGTAGTAACTATAAAAATGCTGTTTTAAGGAATTATTGCCATTAGGACTTTTCGTATACATGAGTCGAACCTACACCCATCCCATTAAAATTTAAAATGAACATCTCAACTTCACAGAATAGAGACAACAAAATAAAATGTGTGACTCCTTATGAAAGCTCACTTCCTCACTTCACACATCGACATGTGATGAAATAAAGGTGCTTAGGGAGAAAAGATATGTGGGACTTAAGATTATTTAAGACATATTTACGGTTAGTGTACATTCTGAAAGTCTGACACGAAACTACGGTAGTCTTCAAACCAAAGCCCGACAAGGCAGTCTATGCAACTCTAATAAGCCTGACTTCATTACTTACTCAAATCTTTGCAACGGATGGTCGACACCATGATTAAGAGTATTATATCCAACGATGCGCTTAAGTACAAACAAGATCAGTGGAAACAGATTTGCATGAGGTGGGACACCACATTAATATCACCTTCGATAAGAAAATGTATAATTCATCTGTATGCTTTGATATGGAGAGAGCTTTAAAGTTGTTGCCACTGAAACTCTTATCCAATCCTTAGAGACATTACATGTTGAACAGGTAATCATAACCTCGGTGAGCCACATGGATAAAATGTAGCCTACAAGACATAAGTATCAGAAAATAGGGCAAAGGACACCGCAAGGAGGGATTTTATCACCAGTCATCTAAGGACCTTAGCTGAAGAGGAATATGAACCATTCTGATATGCGGAGGACATTATAATACTTCTTAGGAGAAAGAATCCTAACTGCTTATGAAGCGACGTTAAACATCGTCTTTGATTGGGCGAAGCCGAGGCTCCTTAGCATAAATCCAGACAAGGCAGAAAAATGTATTTTCACTAGAAAGACAAAAATAGGACAGTATGACCAACCCATCATCAAAATGATATCAAAACAAGTTAAATATCTGAGAGTTATCCTAGACAGCACACATAAATGGAAATACCACATACAGCAACACGGCGCCAAAGACCAAAGATGCTGGTCCTTCTGTAGATTGACGTAGGTCTTCAATCTAAAGATGTTAAACTGGATCTATAAGAGCGTCATTAGACCAATTCTGTAATACACTTCGATAGAAAGGTGGACACCAATGGACAAAAATGTTATGTAAAATCGTTACAGAAAATCCAGAGAGCACTATGTTAAGGTAAGGACAATGCGGACGACACCCACAAGGTCTTTAGAAACTACATTGTTTATACATCTATTTGATATCCCTATCAGATATGAAGCGGCCATCCCAGTTTTAAAACTTTTGAACGAGTGTATCAAAAACGGGCACACTAGACCGAACCAAAATATTGTAAGGCTACAATCGGATAATCGATCAGTAGTTTTGAGTCGGATGGAATACTTTTTTTTGGGAAACCAAAGTGAGGATAAGACAAAACAAATCTTAATGTGTAGCAAAAAGGAGAGAAGCAGAGTGGCAGATATTCTCACAGGGCATAACATACTGTGGGAGCATTTACCCAAGATTAGATGCGCTGGAAGCAACTTGTTTAACTTTGTGGAGAAGACGGCGAAACGTTGAAACATTTCCTGTGCCACTGCCAAGCCTTTTCAAGCGAAATTGCCGACACAAGGAGCTGTGAATGAAAAAATCTGAAGGACTTTACGAAAAAAATAAAAGAAATCGGAATTCGAGAAAATTAGAGAAACCAAATTTAAAGGCGAGTTCTTGTAACCGACTTTCTTCTCTAGAGCGTACAATAGGACACTCACAGGCTTAAGTGTATGTCCCCCTATTGGAGATATAGTGGCGTTAACCATCATTTTCACAAACTAATCCAATACCCCTTGCAGTTATCGGGTCAGCGTTAAGCGACAGCAAGAGTGCTTCTCAAACTTATAACGCTGGATTTTCCAAAACTAAAACTTATGGGTCCGCCATTTAGTTAATTTTTTGCGATATTCGTAATCCTAGTTCATACAAGAGCTGGAAATGATTCGGATTGTTCTAGTGGTGGGATATCATGCCCGCCGGCGAAAAGAATGTCTTTTCTTTAATTAAAAAAAAAACTACAACACAATTTAAAATTATGAATGGTAGGTCCCCTAAGTCTTAGGGCTATCATAATAATCGTCTTTTAAGGGGCTGTGATATACTCTGTCCTTCTCTGCCCCGTCTGATTATGCCCACACAGTTTGTGAGGTCAAGTCGAAAGGCTTTTATGAATTGGACAAGTATATCAAAGCCGATATTATTGAAAGCCGCCTCTATGTCGATGAACCATCTATCGAAATTACCCTCGATGTCCGTCAGTCTATGTATTCATATAAACTAATTGAAGGTCAAATTTATTATCCGAGTGTCTGATAGATATAGCTGTATATAGTACTTATTTACTTACTTAGCTGGCTTGTGACAGAACTTTCGTTCCATAAGCCGAGCTTAAACCAGTAAGGAAAGTAGTAAATACGGAAGAGGCCGACTATATGATACCCTTCACAAATCGAAGGGTATCATATATATATATATATATATATATATATATATATATATCCAAAGATATTTAAGGACATTGGGTCACCATTTCCAATGAATCGGACGAAAATATATATGGGAGCTATATCTAAATCTGGACCGATGTTCAGGAAACTCAACACACATCATTCTAGACCTAATCCAATACGCTATGCCAAATTTGGTGCATATCGAAAGATATATAGGGACTTTGGTACACCATTTAAAATAAATCGGACGAAAATATATATGGGAGCTATATCTAAATCTGGGCCGATTTTCAGGAAACTTAACACACGTCATTCTAGACCTAATTCAGTATGCTGTGACAAATTGCGTGCAAATCAAAAGATATATAGGGACTTGGGTTCACCATTTACATTAAAATATATATGGGAGCTATATCTAAATCTGAACCGATTTTTCAATAAGGTCGTCCTTGGGCCAAATAAGTGACCTATGCCAAATTTTATCCAATTCGGATCATAAATGCGACCTGTACTTTGTTTACAATATAACATGGACAGACGGACGTCGGACATGCGTATATCGACTCAGAAAGCGATTCTATGCATATTCTCAAAAGGAACCATGTGTCTATCTCGTTTCCTTTTGCCTGTTACAAACATATGCACAAAGACATAATACCCTGTACCATAGTGTGGTGAAGGGCAGTTTTTCCAATTTGAATGACCGTATTCAACAATGTTGTCTTCCACTTGATGTTTCCATATTATTCGTGGCCTTCTTCATCTGCGTGAACGTTCATGGTTCGCTTTTTTATGCATTTTGGGCTGGGGCATCTTGATCCATTCTCACAACATGATCTAGCCAACGTAGTCGCTGCAGCTCAATACGTCTAGCAATGCCGATGTCCGAGAATAGCTGGTGCAACTAATGGTTCATTCGACGGCGATACTCACCGTCAATGCAGATTGGCTCATAGATTTTTCGGAGAAAAATCACTATCCATGCTTCAGATCCAAATAACAGCACGGGTAGTAACAGCGTCTTGTAGAGTGTGAGTTTGGTCTGGAGGGAGGTGGCCTTGCTTTTGACTTGCTTGCTCAGACCATAGTAGCATCTGTTGGCCAACACTATCCCTCTCCGAATTTCAAAACTGATGTTATTAGTTTTATTTACGGCAGTACCAAGGTATATAAAATCTTTGACTACCTCAAAGCTGTAGTTCTCAAGTTCCACTGTCGGCCGAGTCTACTGGACGTATTGCGCGTTGATACCCACTTTGGCAGACTCCATCTCAATCTTTTTAAAGGTGGATGTAACCGCTCTCAATGTTCGACCCATTATGTCGATGTCATCGGCGTATGCAAGTAACATTTGTTGTTTGGTGCACAAAGTGCCATTTCTGTTCACTTTGCCTCTCGTATGACCTTTTTTTCAGCATGATGTTAAAAAAGTCACACTACAAACTGTCACCTTGTCTGAATCCTCGATTGGTATTAAAGTGCTCCGAGAGGTCCTTTCCGACTTTAACTGCTGACCTTGTGTCAGTTGCCTGCATAGCCGTATTAATTTTGCATGAATTCCAAACTCCGACATGGTTTTATATACCTCTGAACGGAATGCGGCTTTATAGTCGACGAATAGGTGGAATGTGTCGATGTGTTTTTCGTGGGGTTATTCTAGGATTTGGCGCAGAGTTAAAATCTTGTCAATGGTGGATTTGCAGGTCTGAAGCCGCATTGGTATGGTCCAATAATGTCATTGACAATTGGCTACAATCGTTCACACAGCACATTGGATAGCACTTTATATGCGATTGGAAGGAGATTTATTCCTCTATAGTTGGCACATATCGTCTGGTCTCTTTTTGGTGCACGGAACACAGGATGCTGCTGTCCGCTTCAGCCCAATGATTGCTATTCTGATCTCACCTTGCCTTCTGGGGTATCCTCTTCACCACTACTATTTGATACCAGAAGTTTTTCAAAATTCTTATTCCAGATCCTCAGCACGCTGTTTGTATCTCTTACCAGGTGTCCTTCTTTATCTCTACAGGTTGATGTGCCTGCACCAAAGCTTTCTTACTTCTTATTCCAGTCCTCAGCACGCTGTCTGTATCTCTCACCAGGTGTCCTTCTTTATCTCTAGAGGAGGATGTGCCTACACCAAAGCCTTCGGTTTGGTGTTTTACTCGTTGGTAAAATTTCCGGACTTCATTCTGACTCCTGTACATCTCGATTTGATCAAGCTCACGTTTCTTATACCCTCCACCATAGTATGGAGGGTATATTAGTTTTGTTTTTCCGTTTGTAACGCATCGAAATAATCATTTCCGACACTATAAAGTATATATATTCTTGATCAGCGTAAAATTCTATGTATGTATTCTAAGTATGTCCTTCTGTCCGTCTGTCTGGCGTCTAAAAGAATTGAGATAGAGCGCCAAAATTTTGCATAGAGTCGACTTTTGTCTGCAGGCAGGTCTAGTTCGAAGATGGGCTATATCGGTCCACGTTTAGGCATAGCTCCCATATAAGGGTACCCCCAAATTTTCAGCATTTTGGGGTTCTTGAGCGCGTTTTTCAACCGAATTCACTGAACTCTAGTAAACTTTTTCTGGTAGCCCCCATATAACGGTACCTCCCAATTTTCAGTTTTTTGGGGGTTTAGACCGGATTTTGTCACCGAATTGGCTGTAATTTAGTACTTCGAGTTTTAATTGGGTATCAAATCTCTCCACAAAAAATTATAAATATAGGTCCATTTTTTCGGGTTGCACTCATATAAGGGTACCCTCCAAATTTCGGTATTTTGGGGTTCTTGAGCACGGTTTTCAACCGAATTCGCTGTAATTTGGTATTTTGTAGTCGTATATGGTAACAAATCTCCCTACCAAAAATTATTAATATTCACTCTCTTTTAGGGGTAGTCCCCTTATAACTCCCTTTTTTATTTTAAAATAGTTTGCTGATTTTTTCCGTGTGTTGGGGTTATCCCATATGGCTGTATTCCACCATAGTAGGGGGGTTATTCGGTAGACGAAATTTTCAGTTCATACCCCACATACTATGGAATTCTAAATCGATTTAGTCGATTTAGCCATATGTTGTTGTTTTCTCTCGGAAGATATCGACATAAAAACTAAAACGTGGGGTTTGAGAATGAACTGTATCGACCCGCATTTAATACCAGGTCCTATTAAAACATCCTACCTATTTAATATTAAGCGTGGAACTTGAGTTACATCGGCCCTTAATTAGGCCTAACCCCTTATATAATGAAAACACCAAGTAGTTGTTAATTACTACACAATGTTGTCAATATTGGTCCCGCTTTAGTATGCCTCATATATAATATTGCCCTCTAAATTGGAGTATTTTCAGGATTTTATACACATGTTTCACCGTACCATGCGTTAATAATATATGTCAACATTTTAGGGTTTTGAGATTTTAGGAAAACCCCATTGAAATTGCTGAATTTTCTATTTGGTTTACAACAATCGATTAGAATTATCGTTTTATGTATGTTCCCTAAGTTTTCATTTCAAAAAATTGTCAGTATTTCTATGGTGGAGGGTACCCAAAGTTCGGCCCGGCCGAACTTAACGCTTTTTTACTTGTTCTTCTTCTTCTTTTTTCTGAAAATACGTTTCTCCTATCTCCTTTTCTCCCTATAAATTATGGTAATGGTCCGAATCGATATTCACTCCTCGGATCGATCAAACGTCTAAAACACTGGATGAATGCCTGGATGTTTATGTAGTTCTAATATGTATTTTCGTATGATAGTATGTAAAAGGTGCACGAAAGATTGCTTTTGTTTAAGCTGTTCAGGTTTAGATATAGATCTCATATATAGTAAGTTGTCCGAATGTTCTCCTTTCTTGATAGTAGTTGTGTCGTTTCTACTTGTCACGTTATATATGCTCAAAGTTGTTTAGGATATTCTAATATCGGTATTTTTAGCGACACATACTGCCTTCGCCATTGCCTTTTGTCGGAGTTAAATTTTCCGGTTACAATTCAATTTTCACAAATACTTAACGATATGCATACTTCTTCTACCAACTGTAGACATATTAAAAAATTAAATATTAAATATATGACTTTATGATGAATTATTTATATTTCAATCCAATTTCTTTTTGTTTTGGTGTTCTTGTTCGGTTTCCCCGACATGTGCGTCGTTGTAAAATAAATAATTTACGTTAAATTATATGGTTGGCTTATTAAGAGTAATGACAACGGAAAATTTAATATGAAAATATTTGCATGTTTTCGACTCTTGTCCGCTGCTTAAGTAATTTGCAAAATGTATGGATGGATAGATGAAAGGAAGGACGAACTGGATGAAATTACTAAACTGTGTAATTGGCATAAGCAACTTATAAGTAGAAGGCAATTTATACGATATAATTAAAAATTTGACAGACAATGTATTATATATTGGAGACTAGACGGATGGATAGGCATTCATCAATTATACAAAATTTTTTTATTAAAATCATATTTGCAACAATGAATAATGGAAAACAAACGAGTCTTTAATTAAGATATTGTTTTAAGATAATATACATGGGAGATAAAGATGGCAGAAATGGGATGTGTATTTCCAATAAGAAAATGAGTTCGATCCCGATACATTATTGTGGTCCACCCCTATTCAAACATCTATTTCGAACCATTTTGTCAAACTCGACATTTGTATTTACATTTTCCAACATTGCAAAAAATGTCATATCTGATAAATTTTAAATTAACCATTAGATAAGGATTGCTAGCCGCATATATTGACATCTGTCTTTACAGTTGCAATCTAAAACTGATTTTCTTATCGTGTCTATCTTCTTATGGCAGCCACTCACTTTGCATCGAAAAAAAAAGAAACAGACAAATAAAATAAAAACAAACAAAAATCCCAATTTAACTTTGAATTGGAGTGAAAAAATCTAAGATTATACTTTTCAATACAGCTTAAAGCGAAACAGAGAAGGGCGAACACAACAACAAGAACAACTTTACCTTCAAATGCAAGGTAGTCGTGGCATGAATGGGAAAACTTTTACAATTTTCAAATCCCCACTGATAAGACATCAAACAACATCTGGGGGAAAAAGAAAACCGACATGTTAGAGTCATGAGCGAACAAAGCGCATCACCAATACATATATTGAATAAACAAACAACCGAACAAAAACTGAAGAAAAACACAAATCAAAAGGATACAAAATATAACCCTCAATTTTTTGACGACAACAACAAAAACAACAACAACACAACTAAATCCCCCCGTCAAGAATTGAATTATTTGAATACGATATGATTTTCGTTACGGACATAAGGTGTGAAAAAAATTTAAATCACACTGTGACGGTGAGAAAAAAAAAACTGAATACATTGTAAAGGGATGAACTGATGTATACATAACTGATATTGTAATCAAACCGGAAAGCTCAGCGGAATATAGTCTGACGGGGATGATCATATGGTTCTGTATATACCTACAACTATTAAACTTTAAAGTTCTACGGAGCTACATCCTGGGCCTAGCAAAAATTCGCAATATTTACATTATATCCTCCTCTTACATCAATAAATTTATTATCAGAATAAAGGTCATAATTCCCTATTTCGTACACTGGCAAGATTTCGGCATATATTATATAAGTTAAAATATGCAATTTTTATACCCTACACAACTATGTTGTCAGGGTATTATAGCTTTGTGCAGCCCCAAAAGTTTGTAACACTGCGAAATATTGGTCCTAGACCCACCTTTAAGTATACCGATCGTCATATCTCGACTAGCTGAGTCGATCTAGACATGTGTGTCCGTCCGTCTGTCCATTATAATTTGTAAACACGATACAGGCCACAGTTATGGACCAATATTCACGAAATTTTGCATGTAGGATGGGTTCTGGCCAATGAAGACCCCTATTGTTTTTGGGAAAGATCGGTTAATATTTAGGGGATGAAATGGACCAAATACTAAATTTTTGTCGGTTTTTCTGGTCGCTCATGAGGCCGCAATAATGGCCCGAACATCGTGAAATTTTGCATGGAGAAGGGGATCGGGCCAAAGAATAAGCATGCCTGCTTTCATAAAGATCGGTCAATATTTAGCGGGTCAAATGGACCCTGACTTTTGTGTGAAAAATGACAAAATTTGTATTCTATAGCGTATATATTTACCCCTGAATGACATAGATCCGAGAAGTTGATATTATATCCAAGAGTAGTGGTTGACCTTTAAATTAATACCAATTATATTGATGTATGTGCTCGGATGTGGGAGTTACACCTAAATATTTACAGGTATCTCCGTATTCGTATATTATTTAGTAACCCATTATCACTCCAGAGCGCGGAACTATAGCGCTGATCGCTTTGAAATGTTCCATAAGGTTCCAGTTATGGTCAAGGACAACGCCTATAATTTGTGGTGATGATCAGATAATAATTTTGGACTGATGTGGACCGAAAACTTAATTGTTTGTGTTATTTTCGAGTCGATATATAGACCACAAATGAAAGCCGAACATCACAAAACAACCCATGTTGAAGATAATCTGGACAATAGCTGTACTGAATACTCGTAATATTATTCAC
>NW_026873510.1:0-15020 GCF_032173495.1 Musca vetustissima | reverse complement strand
TCTGAGCATCGACATTTTTCCTAAAAAAATGCAATATCTTGTAAAGTTGCAGGTGGCTGCAGATCATTTGGGCATTTTATAATCACAAGATGACGTAGTAATTTAAAAAAACACATTCTAGCGCGAATACACACGAATATCTGAAGTTCCGGTCTATGGAAGTCTTACTTTGGATTTTTTTCAAGCAGATGAGTCGTATAGTACACTTGAATTATATTTTTTCTACAACACTTAAGCACAGGTCACAAACAATTTTTTTTTTAGTTAATACATACCTCTAATAATAAATAAATCAACTTTTCATTCACTTAATTGAGACAAATGCTACTTTAGAGAAAATTTGGCAATGCAAAGAAAACACGTGTTGAAGCTTAGTTATACATAGGCTGAAACATATGTTGTGTTTGACAGCTCACAGCTATTCAACTAGATCATATCAATCAGAATAGAATCGATATATCAGATCAGTGGGATAGTAGTAATCGATAGAGACACAATTTTGGCCCAAATAAAAACTTTGAAAATTGAATTAAACGACGCTAGATCGTCAATTTCGCCCACAGTCCAGAGGCCGCAATTATGGCCCAAACTCCTTTTTGCATCGAGAAGGGGATCGGGCCAGAGAATAAGCATGCATGTTTCGATAAAGATCGCTCAATATTTAGCGGGTCAAATGGACCCTGACTTTTGTGTGAAAAATAAAAACTTTGTATTCACTGGCGTATATATTTGCCCCTGAAGGACCTAGACCCAAAAAGTTGATAGTATGTTCAAGAGGAGTGGTTGACCTTTAAATTGATACCAATTATATGGTCTTATGTACTCAGATGTGGGAGTAACACGTAAATATTTACAGGTGCTTACGTATTTATATATTATTTAGTAACCTATTACTACACTGGAGGGTGGAAATATAGCGCTGATCGCTTTGAAACGTTCCATGAGGTTCCAGTTATGGTCAAGAACAACGCCTAAATTTTCGGCGATGATCAGATTAGAATATTGGGATGAAGTGGACCGAAAACTTAATTTTTCGTGTTTTTTTTTTTCGAATCGAGCTACAGGCCGCAATTGAAAGCCGATCATCACAGCACAACCCACGGTGAAGGGAATCTGGACAAGTATTAGAAGGGCTGTAGTGAATATTAGTAATATTTGTTGACCTATAGTCGGTCAAGAGGGTGCACATATCTCGAAATATTGCCCATGCTCTGAATATAGAACCACAGAAAGTAAGATTTCCGTGCAAGTTGTGTAAGGTATCATATGGTCGGCCCCGTCCAACTATTCTGCTCCGCTCACTGCTTTAAAGATCGGTTTTTAAGGCTCCAATCAAGGCGTGGATTTTTTAAAGATAGGTTTTTAAGGCTCCAATCAGGGCGTGGATTTTTTAAAGATGGGTTTTTAAGGCTCCAATCATGGCGTGGATTTTTTAAAGATAGGTTTTTAAGGCTCCAATCAAGGCGTGGATTTTTTAAAGATAGGTTTTAAGGCTCCAAAACAAGGCGTGGATTTTTGAAAAAAAAAATATTTTTTATAAATTTTTTTAAAGATAGGTTTTTAAGGCTCCAAACCAAGGCGTGGTTTTTTGAAAAAAATATTTTTATAATTTTATTTTAAAAATAGGTTTTTAAGGCTCCAAAACAAGGCGTGGATTTTTGAAAAAAATATTTTTATAAATTTTTTTTTAAATATAGGTTTTTAAGGCTACAAAAGGCTCAATGGTCCACCAAAAGCGGACCAACAATTTTAACCAAGGCGGGGATTTATACTGATATACAAAATATATAAAAAATACTCTCCCAAGAATAAATTTGTTTTCAAAACTCATTTGTCATCTGGTTGTTGTTAAACGCCACACTCACAACAAATTTTGCTCCAAATACAGTATCCATTACCATCAGTACCCAAAATCTATTTAAAAATGGCATAAATAACATAGATATGCTAATTAAATCAAAGATTCTTCGGACAACAACGATACGAAGCAATGAAAGTAAACACCCAACAGACAAATCGAATGAAACGCGATACTAAGATCTCTGTTAGGCAAAGGGAACATAGGGGACCCAAGTGTGTGTCTTAACACATTTCATCTCAAATGCGAATTTCAATTTAAAGTTTGTCTCTGCTCTGATATGAATCAAATTTCAATTTTCATTATTTACTGTCTTGGAGCTTGGTGTTTTTTGGAGACCCTATGCTAAAATTAGCTATTCAAATTTTTCATTGTTATTTATTAGGGTTGCAAATTTGAATGTATCGAGAGCAGAATTCATTTTTTTGTTTTTTGTTTATTTAGAGTTTTTTTTTTTTTTTTTTGGTTTCTGTTTTGATTTGATAATTTGGTGGCTGCGAGAGATGCTACAGTTGGTCCGTTGTGTAGTGGCAGCGGTAGCTCAATATCAAGCATCAAACTGCCCTCCCCTAATGGCTTCTTGAAATTGAGTAGAGAGAGAATAGTGCAAATTAGAAAAATGTATTTTTAGAATTCAGAGACAAAATGACGACATTTTCAAATTGTTTGCGATAAAACATCAATTGAAATCGATTTGACTACTAGAAGTGTAGATTTTTTTTTAAAAATTATTTCTTCAAGGGTCTATTGGAGGCGAGAATTTTTTTTAAACTAATTTTTCAAGAGTCTATACAAGGCGTGGATTTTTTAAAGAATATTTTGCTGGGACTACCATAAGGCGTGTTTTTTTTAAAAAATATTTTGTCAAGGTCTATATAAGGCGTGAATTTTTTAAAAGTTTTTTTTTTCAGGGGCTACCATAAGGTGTGGATTTTTTTAAGAATTTTTTCAGGGGCTACCATAAGGCGTGGATTTTTAAAATAATTTTTTACGGGCTACCATAAGGCGTGGATTTTTTACAGAATTTTTTTCATTTTTTTCCATAAGGCGTGGATTTTTTACAGAATTTTTTTCAGGGGCTACCATAAGGCGTGGATTTTTTAAAGAATATTTTTTCAGGGTCTATATAAGGCGTGGATTTTTTAAAGAATATTTTTTCAGGGTCTATATAAGGCGTGGATTTTTTAAAGAATATTTTTTCAGGGTCTATATAAGGCGTGGATTTTTTAAAGAATATTTATTTCAGGGTCTATAAGAGGCGTGGATTTTTTAAAGAATATTTATTTCAGGGTCTATATAAGGCGTGGATTTTTTAAAGAATATTTTTTCAGGGTCTATATAAGGCGTAGATTTTTTAAAGAATATTTTTTCAGGGTCTATAAAAGGCGTAGATTTTTTAAAGAATATTTTTTCAGGGTCTATAAAAGGCGTGGATTTTTTAAAGAATATTTTTTTCTATATAAGGCGTGGATTTTTTCAGGGTCTATATAAGAATATTTTTTTCTATATAAGGCGTGGATTTTTTCAGGGTCTATATAAGAATATTTTTTTCTATATAAGGCGTGGATTTTTTCAGGGTCTATATAAGAATATTTTTTTCTATATAAGGCGTGGATTTTTTCAGGGTCTATATAAGAATATTTTTTCAGGGTCTATATAAGGCGTGGATTTTTTCAGGGTCTATATAAGAATATTTTTTCAGGGTCTATAAAAGACGTGGATTTTTTAAAGAATATTTTTTTCTATATAAGGCGTGGATTTTTTCAGGGTCTATATTAGGCGTGGAATTTTTACATAATATTTTTTCAGGGTCTATATATTTTTTCAGGGTCTATATAAGGCGTGGATTTTTAAAGAATATTTTTCAGGGTCTATATAAGGCGTGGATTTTTTAAAGAATATTTTTTCAGGGTCTATATAAGGCGTGGATTTTTTAAAGAATATTTTTTCAGGGTCTATATAAGGCGTGGATTTTTTAAAGAATATTTTTTCAGGGTCTATATAAGGCGTGGATTTTTTAAAGAATATTTTTTCAGGGTCTATATAAGGCGTGGATTTTTTAAAGAATATTTTTTCAGGGTCTATATAAGGCGTGGATTTTTTAAAGAATATTTTTTCAGGGTCTATATAAGGCGTGGATTTTTTAAAGAATATTTTTTCAGGGTCTATATAAGGCGTGGATTTTTTAAAGAATATTTTTTCAGGGTCTATATAAGGCGTGGATTTTTTAAAGAATATTTTTTCAGGGTCTATATAAGGCGTGGATTTTTTAAAGAATATTTTCTCAGGGTCTATATAAGGCGTGGATTCTTTAAAGAATATTTTCTCAGGGTCTATATAAGGCGTGGATTTTTTAAAGAATATTTTTTCAGGGTCTATATAAGGCGTGGATTTTTTAAAGAATATTTTTTCAGGGTCTATATAAGGCGTGGATTTTTTAAAGAATATTTTTTGGAACCCTGAGAACATTTTTTAATTTTTATTGATGATTTATTTTTCTTCTCTTTTCAGATGCTGCTTTCCTTTTAATTTAAATTGAAACAAAAAATTCCCAAATAAAATCTCTCCGTCCACAATTGATTCATTTCAAATGGCTACCAAATCTGTAAGTCCCACAAAACACATTGTTGCCACCCTGACCGATTTAATGGAAGAATCTCGTAAATTTAAAGAAAATCTAGAAATACAAAAACACCAACACAACAAAGACCCTATCATTAGTATATATTCCGAAACTGCGTCCAGGACACCACCACATTCTCAGCCGGCTACTCAAACTACCCTACAAGTTCCTCAGCTGCAAAAAATGCCCACAGACCAAGATGTCCAATTACTGGAGGGTACAATGCAACGAAATCCCAAATTGGGGGTATCACGTTCCCAGGATGATAATAAAGAGGTGGAAATGGAGGAACAGTCCTATGGCCGAGTTACACCCATATCATATGCCTCGGCCATTGCGGGAATGGCACCACCACAACCTTCATCATCATCCTCGGGACGTAGTAGTGGCTTGAGTTCGGTGGGTGCCTCACGGGCCACCAACTTTCGCATGAAATTCCGCAAATCCCATACCTGTGGTAGCCTCTTTGCAAAATGTAACTGTGCCGAGGTAACAGCAACACCCACACCCACTGTGGTTAGGCCCGGCCCCAATCCCATTATAACGGGCCAAATCACAAACTCACGTGCCATATCAATTGATAAGAATTTAAATGCCTCCGCAACAGCAACAGCTACGACCACGACGGCTACCATACATAATTACCAACAACAGCAATGTATGCATTTGTCCATTTCACCCTCCTCTTGCAATGCGGAATCATCGCTGGCCTCTTCCCTCTCCGATACCGCAGGCACCAGTGGCAAATTAACCAGTTCGGGTATCTATTCGCTGTCAACGCAAACATCATCCGCCACCTCAGCTTATCTATCACGCGAAGAGAGTCTTACTGCAAGCTTTGATACTCATTTACTCTCACCGTCTGGTACAACATCGGCAGCAGCGGGTGAGATGGCAGATCCAAGCAAAAGCTCTGCCAACGCAACGACACTAACAAATAATTCGACAACGCTTGCCAAACAAGCTATTAGTCCAGATACAGAGCTCGCGTCGTTAGCACGTTCCAAAGGCCAAGCAATACCGCGAATCTCTTCACCGCCAGCTGTGGGTATAGAATATTCGGCATCCTCCTCTTCGAGATCATCCCCACTAACGGTTGTGTCGCGTAAATCGGATGCTGTTCAGAAATCCAAAAAACTATTTCAATCGTATTCTCATCCCGACACCGATTTTATATTTACCGATGAAAATAAACACCCCTCCCGGGAGTCACTGCAACATCTACTAAGTCCTCAACAACAAAGTCAAGAAACTGTCATAACATCTCGGGGTGGTCGTGTGGAGATCAAACAACCAAAAAGGTCGTCCTCGCCCAACATTGGTCACTTTCAAGTTCTGGATGTTGCGGTGCATCCCGATATTCTAGTGAAAATATCGCCGAAACATTCTCCCCTCTGTGAACCGAGACGTCCTCATGAATCTCCACTAGCTGCCAGGTCAACACAACAGAGAAGGAGACTCTTACAGCGATCGCATGAAATTGATTCGGGTGGTTCAACATCAGAATCAGAAAAATCCGTAGAAGTCAAATCGCCAACAGATTTAAAGTCACCTTTAAGTACTAGGACTCAGGTGGCAAGTCCCTTACTCACTACGAAAAGATTACCTCTACAGGCTTCGGTATCTTCTTCCGCATCAGATGATTCGAATTTTAATGCTGCACAAAAATATTTTGCTGAAAGTGGTATACTAGGACCGGTACCCAGTTCAGCTACGAATCTAATAAGGAAGACATCGAAAATATTACAGGACTCGAATGTTATTGAACAGGTGAGTTCCCAAAGTTTTCAAGAGAATACTTTTTCAGGGGTACACTAGGTTTTAAAAATATTTTATTAAGGGTCCATAGGGCTCCAGAATTTTTAAAAATATTTTGTCAAGGGTTTCCTTCAAGGCGTGGATTTTTTAAATAATTTTTTAAGGGTCTCTACAAGGCGTGGATTTTTTAAATAATCTTTTTAAGGGTCTCTACAAGGCGTGAATTTTTTAAATAATTTTTTTAAGGGTCTCTACAAGGCGTGAATTTTTTAAATAATTTTTTTAAGGGTCTCTACAAGGCGTGGATTGTTTAAATAATTTTTTAAGGGTCTCTACAAGGCGTGGATTTTTAAATAATTTTTTAAGGGTCTCTACAAGGCGTGGATTTTTTAAATAATTTTTTCAAGGCTCTATACAAGGCGTGGATTTTTTAAATAATTTTTTAAGGGTCTCTACAAGGCGTGGATTTTTTAAATAATTTTTTAAGGGTCTCTACAAGGCGTGGATTTTTTAAATAATTTTTTTTATTATTCCTTTTATGTTTTCCAGATCCGTAAAACCTCAATGATTTTACGTTCGAATACCAGTGGCAATACTGGAACAACTAATCAACCAACAGCCATAAATGCAAGTGTAATGCCAAAGACAAATAACAACAACAGCAGCCAGAATACCAATAACGGGGCCACAAACTACAACAACACTGTATCCTCAACAAACCTTACACTAAAATTACAAAGCAATGTCACTTGTGGTGGTAGTGGTGTGATAAGTGGCACTGCATCATCATCGACAGCAGCACAATACCAGCCTGGCCTTATCTATTCACCTCCCTCACCCCAATCACCGCACACAATGGCCACAAAATGTGGCTTCAGTCCGAATGTCACGACACAAAGTTGCAGTGTCATCGATGACAAGGATGCACAAATTAAAAGCTTACAAGGCGAAATTGTCTCGCTCAAGGATGTGATAAAATCTCGAGATGCCGAGATTGTTAAACTGCGTCGGGAAATACACAAGCTGAAGGTAAGTGGGGATAGGGGAAACAAATAAAAAAATAAAAACAAGATGGGGGAAGAGGGGGTAAATGGTGATAATGTTTTACGATGAAAATCGATTGCCGATAATTGTTATTCCATTTCATCAATGAGATTGAAAGGATATTCTGCCGGAGAGTTTTTTTTTATAGGAGAGAGGGAAAAATTACACAACTGGATTTTTCAGGATCTCTTAAAAATGAAAAAAGTCATAATTTATAGTTTAAATATTTTTATTGATTAATTAATTGTTTATTTAAAGCTTCTCAATATTTTTTGTTGCCGCTCATTGCCATTTTTTGCGACTCGATTTTTTTTTAATTCGCAAATAATTAATATTTAATTGAGCATGTCAATACAGAAGCACGTGAAGTGCTACTTATTTGCATTAATTTGTAATGACCTTCAATGGAAGATATAATAACAACAATAAATTTATTTAAAAAAAAATCAGGGTCAAACAATAATTCTATCCTGCTAAAGGGTAGAAGGCGTGGATTTTTTTAAATTAATTTTTCAAGGCTTTAACCAAGGCGTGGATTTTTATACCCTTCACCACACTGTGGTTCAAGGTATTATGTCTTTGTGCATATGTGTGTGTAACAGGCAAAAGAAAAGGAGATAGACAAATGGTTCCTTTTGAGAATATGCATAGAATCACTTTTTAAGTCGATTTATGCATGTCCGTCTGTTGGTGTTAAATTTCGTCCGATTTAATGTAAATGGTCTACCAAAGTCCCTATATATCTTTCGATTTGCACGAAATTTGGCACAGCGCACTGAATTAAGCATAAAATGATGTGTGTTAAGTTTAAATTGGTCCAGATTTAGATATAGCTCCCATATATATATTCGTCCGATATAAGGTAAATGGTGCACCAAAGTCTCTATATATCTTTGGATTTGCACGAAATTTGGCACAGCGTACTGAATTAGGTAAAAAATGATGTGTGTTAAAATTCCTGAAAATCGGTCCAGATTTAGATATAGCTCCCATATATATTTTCGCCCGATTTAATGTAAATGTTGCATCAATGTCCGTATATGTCTTTCGATTTGGACCAAATTTGGCACAGCGTACTGAATTAATTCTTGAAAGATGTGTGTTAAGTTTCCTGAAAATCGGTCCAGATTTGGATATAGCTCTCATATATATTTTCGTTCGATTTTATGTAAATGGTGTACCAAAGTCCCTATATATCTTTCGATTTGCACGAAATTTGGCATAGCGTAATTAAATAGATGTAGCACAATGTGTGTTAAGCTTCCTGAAAATCGGTTCAGATTTAGATATAGCTCCTATATATATTTTCGTCCGATTTTATGTAAATGGTGCACCAAAGTCCCTATATGTCTTTCGATTTGCACGAAATTTGGCATAGCGTAATGAATTAGGTGTAGAATGATGTGTGTTAAGTTTCCTGAAAATCGGTCCAGATTTAGATATAGCTCCCATATATATTTTCGTCCAATTTTATGTAAATGGCGTACCAAAGTCCCTGTATATCTTTCCATTTGCCCGAAATTTGGCACAGTGTACTGCATTAGGTCTAGAATCATGTGTGTTAAGTTTCCCGAAAATCGGTTCTGATTGAGATATAGCCCCCATATATATTTTCGTCCGATAAATGTAAATTGTGCACTAAAGACCCATAGCTAGGCCGATTGACACAACGTACTGAAATTAGTATGCCTTCGAAAATGCGACGTCTGTTAGGATACATATGTAGAATATACCCAAAGTGGTCAAGGGTATCATATAGTCGACCCTGTCCGCCTTTACTACTTTCCTTACTTTCTTTTTATACCCTTAACTATGTTGTCTGGGTATTATAGCTTTGTGCAGCCCCAAGAGTTTGTAACGCCGCGAAATATTTGTCCTAGATCACCCTTCAAGTATACTGATCGTCATATCTCGACTAGCTGAGTCGATTTAGACATGTGTGTCCGTCCGTCTTTTCATTACCACGCGATACAGGCCACAGTTATGGACCAATTTTCACGAAATTTTGCATGTATGATGGGTTCTGCTCAATGAAGACCCCTATTGTTTTGGTAAAGATCGGTATTTTTTTTCTTGGCGCTCCAGAGGCCGAAATTATGCCCCAAAAATCGTGAAATTTTACATGGATAAGGGCCAAAGTATAAGCATGCATGTTTTGATAACGATCGGTCAATATTTAGTGGTTCAAATGGACCCTGAGTTTTGTGTGAACAATTACAAAATTTGTATTCTATAGCGTATAGAGTTACCCCTGAAGGACATAGACCTGAGAAGTTGATAGTATACCCATGAGGAGTGGTTGACCTTTAAATTGATACCAATTATATTGTGGGAGTTACACGTAAATATTTATAGGTATTTAAGTGTTTCGATATTATTTAGCAACCCATTACAACACTAGAGGGCGGAAATATAGCCCTGATCGTTTTGAAAATTTCCATGAAAATCCAGGTATGGTCAAGGACAACCATATGATGATCAGATAATAATATTTGGATGAAGTGGACCGAAAACTTATTTTGTTGTGTTTTTTTGAGTCGATCTGTAGGCCACAGTTGAAAGCCGAACATCAAAACACAACCCACGGTGAAGGTAATCTGGACAAGTAATTAGAAGTACCGTACTGAATATTAGTAATATTTGTTGACCTCTGGTCAGTCAAGAGGGTGCAACTATCTTGAAATATTTATCAGGCTTAGAATATGGAACCGCAGTAAGTTGGATTTTCGTTTTAGTTGTGTAGGGTATCATATGGTCGGCCCCGTCCGACTATACTGCTCCTCTCACTGTTTTTTGTTTAGTTTTTTTATAAATAAACTTTTAGGCAAATATTATTTTTCGTAGAAACTTCCCGCTACATTTGTTGTTATAGACATTTGTTTCAAATATTTATTGAAATCATTAGCACATATTGGTTAGATTCGTTTGGAGCTATGTACTTGTAGTCGATTTCAAATACTGTTTATTTTTTTCTTCTTAAGTTTCCTAACTCACAAACACAATCACACATCCCCCTAAAGGCAATCATTACTCTCAGGCAATTTTTGTATCCAAAAAAAAATATATATATATATTTTTGTGATAATAATTATTTACATTTTTTGTTGTTATTATTCTTATTTGTTGTTGTTTTCATTTTTTGCCATTTCGACTGCGACTCATCATTTGCTTTACCTTAGTCGCATATTTATCAAATATATTATTACACTCATATACAATGTTTTGGTTACTTAGTTTATAATATTATGACTATACTATTATTGTCTTAAATAGCTCGTGGCCCGCTTGTGAGGGCCATATTTTCTTTAGCTATCTTTATGTAAATAGTGAGCATTTTTTGCAGGTGTGGGAGTTGTTAAAATATAACTATAACATATATGGACTAATTTATTTGTTTAAATAAATATATATTTTTTTAATTTGTTTAATATTTGTTGTTGATGACCAATGCGGAATGTTCGTATTGAAAATTAGTTTAATTTTTTTAAGGTGAGGTTGTAATGAGCTGTCACGGAAGTTTATCTTCAAAAAACTAGGTCTACTTAGC
Organism: Musca vetustissima; assembly: GCF_032173495.1. Classification (NCBI taxonomy): domain Eukaryota; kingdom Metazoa; phylum Arthropoda; class Insecta; order Diptera; family Muscidae; genus Musca; species Musca vetustissima. Next base: position 4,190 of record NW_026873510.1, on the reverse strand, counting down.
ATAAGGAATGGGTGTTGTCATTGTTCAAAAATATAAATAAGTAAACAGTACATAACAAATGACTAATTTTTGGACTAAAAGTGTCGAACAATTGTTCAATAAGCGTGAGATAAAAAATGTCGTGGATTTTTTCCACCGCTTGTAGTCAACAACCAGTGGAAAGCTGGCATAATTTTTTTTAACGATTTGCAATCCCTGAGTTGACTAAAAGATTTTCTAAATAATGTTTTCAACATCTAGAAGACCAGAAATAGTGGATTTTCCCTGATGGGTTCTGGGTTTTTAAAAGAATATTTTCGGTACCTATAAATGCGTGGATTATTTTAAATATTTTTTTAGACTCCAATTGAAGTGCCGATTTTTTTAACATTTTGGCCATTATAGGGATGTGAGAATTTTTTACAAAATATTTTTGGGGTCCTATAAAAGCGAGGGTTAAACCACGAGTTGAGCACAAACCCGAATATTTATACCCTACACAACTATGTTGTCAAGGTATTATAGCTTCGTGTAGCTCTAAGAGTTTGTAACGTCGCGAAATATTTATCCTACACCCACCATTAAGTATACCGATCGTCATATCTCGACTAGCTGAGTCGATCTAGACATGTGGGTCCGTCCGTCTGTCCATTATAATACAGGGCACAGTTATGGACCAATCATCACGAAATTTTGCATGTAGGATGGGTTCTGTCCAATGAAGACCCCTAAATAAAGATCGATTATTATTTAGGCGATGAAATAAACAGAAAAAGAATGGTAAATATGATGGTATGAATTTCCATTTGCGAAGCCTTGGCCAAACGGAATGAGATAGACCTATTTCTTAAACGGATGGTGACTGGAGATGAGAAATAGATCACATACGATAACCCTGTGCGAAAACAATCGTGGTAAAAGAGCGGTGAAGCACCTCAAATGGTGGCCAAACTGTAATGCATTTAGTGGGACTGGAAGGATACTATTTAAAATTTATTTATTTACAATTTACTATCAGTTGCTTCTATATGGCCAAACGCTCAATTCTGATCTCTACCGTCAACAACTGGATCGTTTGAAGATAGCAATGACCAGAAACGGTCAGAATTGGCCAACAGCAGAGGTATCGTGTACCACCAGAACAACGCTAGGCCACACACATCTCACCAAAAACTTCGGGAGCTGCTTGGGAAGTTGTAATTTTCTTGCATTGCAAAGTTTCTTTAATGATAAAAAAATTTGGTATCTAGGGCGGATTGTGAAAACCGGCTACTAGAGTTCTTTGCAAATAGAGAGCAGGACTTCTATGAGAGAGGCATTACCTTTAAAATGGATTTATTTTTCCCCAACCTAATATTTTATACATGTGTTTTGGATCATTAAATAAAATTTTGTTCTCCTTCAACAAATATATTTAAAAACATGCTATATAAATACATGGTTAAGCAAATATTGTAATATTACACAGAAAGGTCTTGGGTGATGTGAACCGCTGAATATGGACCGATCATCGAATATAGCCCCTCTAATTAGTTTGCCAGATTCGTAATTATAACCCCAAAATAAAGCGAATTTAATTTCTGATTCGATCCAAACTGTACACATCGTAAAATTGCTTTCAAACACATATTAAATTCAAAGGTGTGGGGAATATGTCCAATCGATCTTGTGCCTCTGCGTTTTGTAATATCATGCGAACAGAGCATCCAATTCAAATCAAACTTTGCACTAACAAATATTTTAAACATATTTGTATACTGTTGGGAGATGGGACTCATCAGTATAATTTTTAACCGAAGTGACTCTAATTTTATATTACATTTTATATTCTTTTTGGGTAAAAAATCTTCCTACAATAACCATTTTTTAAGGCTGATATACATATACGCTGAAAATCTTTGCCCAAGCTTAGTTTATCCGATAAAAGTCCAAGTCCAAGGCCCCATATAATTGTAGCGCCGGATTTCTACAGCGCAGTGATTGTAATTTGGCATTTCGGGTTCTTGGAGCGTGGAAAACATCTTTGCAAATATATTGAGGTCCACATATTAAGATTCCATATTAAGATTCCACCCAATTTATATTTGGAGCATATTGGTCATTTTTTCAGCATTTACCCAACGTAGTTGCAGTAATTTGACATTTCGGATAATCGGAGAATAATGCATATATTTTTTGAAAATGTTCGATGTGGATCCATATTTTGGCATAGAACTCCATTTATGAATGACCTACAAATTTCAGAAGGTTTTAACTCCGAAATGAATTTTCTTTCCAGCAAGTTTTCCATGTAGTTTCCCATGTTCGTACAAAGGTCCTGATCAAATATCGGTACGTTGATGTTCCTACAACATTTCCTAATTCTCAAGAGGATACTAGAGATGTTGGACCTACATGCTGCACTATATCTATATCTATGCAAAGTATAGACCACACAGAAAAGCCTAATGGAGTAAAGAATATCGTTTCGATCTTTCAATTTGATATTCGTTTGGAATAAAAAATATTACGATGTGCAATGCTATAACGAAATCGAATTTGTTCAATGAAAATTGGATTTCCAATATTTCAATGAGGCTCATTAGCCATAAGGTCGAGGATATAAAAATTTGAAAAATGTTTTTATAAAAATTCAATTTTTTTCAAAATCTAATCTTAAGTCAGGCCTTTTTTAAGGATCCACTCCCTCGTTGATTATTTGTCAATTTTTTAATCCTCAACAGGTTGGCCTTTTGACTAATATCAGCAGCTGTTAACCTTCAAAAAATATTTTTTTTCAAATCCAACCTATGCTGTCTTTTTGAAAATTTTGTTATACCCTTCACCATACTGTAGTAAAGGGTATTATGTCTGTGCATCTGTGTCTGTGTTTGCAACAGGCAAAAGGAAATGAGATAGACACATGGTTCCTTTTGAGAATATGCATAGAATCACTTTCTGAGTCTATTTATGCATGTCCGTCCGTCCGTCCGTCTCTCTGTCTATGTTAAATTGTAAAGAACGTACAGATCGCTATTATGATCCGAATTGGATGAAATTTGGCACATGTCACGAACCCTATTGAAATTGGGAAAAATCGGTTCAGATTTAGATATAACTCCCATATATATTTTCGTCCGGTTTAATGTAAACGATCCCTATATATCTTTCGATTTACACAAAATTTAGTACAGCGTAATTAATTAGGTCTAGAATGATGTGTGCAAAGTTTCGTGGAAATCGGTTCAGATTTAGATATAGCTCCCATATATATTTTCGTACTATTTTAGGTAAATGGTGTACCAAAGGTCTTATATATCATTCGATTTGCACGAAATTTGACACAGCGTACTGAATTAGGTCTAGAATGATGCGTGTTAAGTTTCCTGAAAATCGGTCCAGATTTTGATATAGCTCCCATATATATTTTCGTCCGATTTAAGGTAAATTGTGCCCCAAAGTCCCTACATATCTTTCTATGTGCACGAAATTTGGCACAGCGTACTGAATTGAGTCTAGAATGATGTGTGTAAAGTTTCGTGAAAATCGGTTCAGATTTAGATATAGCTCTCATATATATTTTCGTCCGATTTAAGGTAAATGGTGCTTCAAAGTCCCTAAATATCCTTCGATTTGCATGAAATTTGGCATATCGTACTAAATTAAGTCTAGAATTATGTGTGCTTAGTTTCGCGGAAATCGGTTCAGATTTTGATACAGCTCTCATATATAATTTCGTCCGATTTAAGGTAAATGATGCACAAAAGTCCCTATTATCTTTAGAATTTGGTGTAACGCACTAAATTAAGTCTAGAATGATGTGTGTTAAGTTTCGTGAATATCGGTTCAGATTTAGATATAGCTCCCATATATATTTTCGTCCGATTTTATGTTAATGGTGTACCAAAGTCCCTATATGTCTTTCGATTCCCACGAAATTTGGCATAGCGCACTGAATTAATTCTAGAATGATGTGTGTTAAGTTTCGTGAAAATCGGTTCTGATTTATATATAGCTCCCATATATATTTTCGTCCGATTTATTGTAAGTGGTGCACCAAAGTCCCTTTATTTCTTTCGATTACCACGAAATTCGGCATAGCATACTGTATTGAGTCTAGAGTGATGTGCATTGAGTTTTCGGACATGGCGATTCGATGCAGGTCCACATTATTTAGAGTAAAATGGAATCGGAAAGCACTATATAAAATCGTAGGAATTTCTCTTTTTCCT
>NW_026873509.1:0-14848 GCF_032173495.1 Musca vetustissima | reverse complement strand
TTTTTGTAGGGAAATTTGTTACCATATACGACTACAAAATACCAAATTTCGGGGAATTCGGTTGAAAAACGTGCTCAAGAACCTCAAAATAGCGAAAATTGGGGGTACCCTTATATGGGGGCTACCGGAAAAAGTGGACCTATATTTATAATTTTTAGTGGGGAAATTTGGTACCTAATAAGAACCCAATGTACCAAATTTCAGCGAATTTGGTTGAAAACCGCGCTCAAGAACCCTAAAATACCGAAAATTGGGGGGTACCCTTATATGGGAGCTACCCGAAAAATTGGACCTATATTTAAGGAGATATTTGGCACCCAATAGGAACCAAATGTACCAAATTTCAGCGAAATCGGTTGAAAAACGCGCTCAAGAACCCCAAAATACCGCAAAATTGGGGGTACCCTTATATGGGGGCTACCAGAAAAAGTGGACCTATATTTATAATTTTTTGTGGAGATATTAAGTATACAATAATAACCCAAATTTCAGCGAATTCGGTTGAAAACCGCGCTCAAGAACCCCAAAATACCGAAAATTTGGGGGTACCCTTATATGGGAGCTATGCCTAAACGTGGACCGATAAAATCTTCGAACTTGAGAAATCAAAGGAAATGTTGCATGTCATGGACACATTGAGGGGTAGCATTTAACGTGTGAAAATTGAAGCACTTTTTTGTAGGTTTGAATATATATTGCAATGGAAATGAATGGGGTTTAACGTGAAATGCAAATTATATAATGGGGTTCCCAGAAGATGCAAATTATTAATGGGTGTTCAATGAAATGGCAAAACACAAAACATGTGGGGAATTGTTGAATATACACAACATAAGGGTCTTTGGAAAATATATTTTTACAGCCTTACCTAAAATTCAACTAGCTCGTTCGACGATTCAGTTAAATTTTAAAGAAACTAGAACACATGTATTTATATGAATGTTAACGAAATACGTCGACGTACGAATTTTCAAAGTTGAAAAAATTCAACTATGACAGAACGTAGTTTTGTTTTTTCCTTTTGTGGAAAATAGAAACAAAACATAAAGAAAATATAATTTTTTCAATAACAATATGAAATATTTGAACAAATTTTAAAATATTTTAATTTTGTTTCGCGACTTTGTTTAGTTCTCAAAGAGATGTGTATTCGACGTATTTGGGTAATACGGCCGTACACAACATTTTACAAAAGTGGGGAAAATATTTTTATAAAATCAAAAATCAAAAAAAAAAAAAAAACCAGTAAGGAAAGTGGTAAAGTCGGACGGGGCCGACTATATGATACCCTTCACCACTTTGAGTATATTCAACCGATGAATCATAACAGACGTCGCATTTTTAAAGAACCAGTAAAATGAAATTGGAACCATAAACACGTCATTTTGCAACCGATACTAAATTGTTCATTTGGTCAGATAAACAAGCTATATCTAAATCTGAACCGATTTCAGGAAACTCAACACACATCTAGACCTAATTCATTTCGCTGTGCCTAATTTAATGCATACCGAAAGATATTAAGGAACTTTGGTGCACCATTTACATTAAATTGGGCGAAAATATTTATGGGAGCTATATCTAAATCCGAACCGATTTTCAGGAAACTTAACACACATCATTCTAGAGATAATTCATTACGCTGTGCCAAATTTCGTGCAAATCGAAAGATATATAGGGACTTTGGTGCACCATTTACATTAAATCGGGCGAAAATATATATGGGAGCTATATATAAATCTGAACCGATTTTCAGGAAACTTAACACACATCATTCTAGACCTAATTTGTTACGCTGTGCCAAATTTCGTGCTTATATCGACTCAAAAAGTGATTATATGCATATTCTCAAAAGAAACCATGTGTCTATCTCGTTTCCTTTTGCCTGTTACAAACATATGCACAAAGACATAATACCCTGTACCAGAGTGTGGTGAAGGGTATAAAAAGAATTTGGTTCAAGAACCTCAAAATACCGAAAATTGGGGGTACACTTATATGGGGGCTACCAGAAAAAATTGACCAATATTTATAATTTATAGTGGAGAGATTTGCTACCTAATAAGAACTCGACGTACTAAATTACAGTCAATATGTCAAAAAATACGTGCAAACCCCCAAAATACCAAAAATTTGGGGGTACCGTTATATGGGCACTACCTGAAAAACTGGACCTATATTTATAATTTTTAGTGGGGAAATTTGGTACCCAATAAGAACCCAATGTACAAAATTTCGGAGAATCCAGTTTTAAAACGAGCCCAAGAACCCGAAAATACCGAAAATTCGGGGTAGGGGGGGGGTATCCGAAAAAATGGACCTTTATTTATAATTTTTGGTAGGGAGATTTGCTACCCAATAAAAACCCAAAGTACCAAATTTCAGCGAATTCATTTAAAAAACGCGCTCAAGAACCTCAAAATACCGAAAATTGGGGGTACCCTTATATAAGAGCTATGCCTAAACGTGGACCGATTTTCTCCAATTTCAATAGGATTCGTCCTTGGGTCAATTAAGTGACCTGTGCCAAATTTCATCCAATTCGGATCATAAATGCGACCTGTATTTTCTGTACAATTTAACATGGACAGACGGACGGACGGACATGCGTAAATCGACTCAGAAAGTGATTCTATGCATATTCTCAAAAGGAACCATCTCGATTATTTTAGCTTGTTACAAACATATGCACAAAGACATAATACCCTGTACCACAGTGTGGTGAAGGGTATAAAAAATCAAGGCTTATGTAGGTCCTTGAAAAACTATTTTTAATAAATCCACGCCTTGTTTGGGTCCTTCAAAACATATTTTTAATAAATCCACGCTTTGTTTGGGTCATTGAAAACATATTTTAAAAAAATCCACGCCTTCTTTGGGTCCTTGAAAACATATTTTTAATAAATCCACGCCTTGTTTCGCTCCTTGAAAACCCTTCACGACACTGTGATACAGGGTATTATGCCTCTGTGCATATGTTTGTAACAGGCAAAAGAAAACGATATAGACACATGGTTCCTTTTGAAAATATGCATAGAATCATTTTTTAAGTCGATTAATGCATGTCCGTCCGTCCCTATATATCCTTCGCTTTGCACGAAATTTGGCATAGCGTACTGAATTGAGTCGATAACGAAGTGAGATATAGCTCCCATATATATGTTCATCCGATTTTCTTAAATAGTTCAAAAATTGACAAAGCGTTTTGAGTAAAGTCTAGAAAGATGTGTGCTATGTTTAGTGAAAATCGGTTCAGATTTAAATAGAGCTCCCACGTATAATTTCGTCAGATTTTATGTAAATGGTGCACAAAAGTCCCTATATAACCTTCGATTTGCACGAAATTTGGAATAGCGTACTAAATTTAGTCTAGAATGATATGTGCTATATTTCGTGAAAATCGGTTCAGATTTATATATAGCTCCCATATATATTTTCGTCCGATTTAAGGTAAATTGTGCATCCAAGTCAATGTATATCCTTCGATTTGCACGAAACTTGACATAGCGTACTGAATTAAGTCAATAATGATGTGTGGTAAGTTTCGGGAAAATCGATTCAGATTTCGATATACCTCCCATATAACCCCACATATATTCGTCCAATTTTACATAAATGGTGCGCCAAACTTTTAATGTTTGTCCGATTAACACGATTGGGGGTGCGAATGAAATATTTTCAAAAATCCCCTACTTGTGTAGTATGTGTTTTTTTACATCGATTTTATTGTTCCCATGTTTTTCTTTGACTGCATATCATACAGTTATCTATTTTCCCAACTGTTAAACAATTTATTAAATTGAATTTAGTTTTCGTGCTGCCAAAAAATACCCCGTTCCACTTTTATATGAAATTCCATTACAAAGATTATCAATAAAATTCAATTACATGATGTCTCTATGTGAGCTAGCTGATAAAGTTATTGTGCATTGTTTTTTTGTATATTCGAGATATTTAGAGCTTGTAAAGTTAATAGTTTCATATAAAATCCTTAGGCTATCAGAACGTTACGCTAAAACACAAAACCTTTGCCCTTTCTTAAACTAATCTTCTACTAGCACATACACACACACATCTCTACTTATTTTCGTTTATTTTTTTTGGTTTGGGGTTAATAAAACTGAAACTGGGTGAAATGAAATAGAACAAAAGCTTTGTGAGCCATAAATTGTTTTACAATTCAATAAACTATACAAAAACAAGCAGAGGAAGAAGAAGAACAACAACGACAAGGATCTCTATACCCTTCGAAAATATGAAAGGAAGTAAGATACAAGTAAAGAACACCCTAAAACTAAAGTAGCACAACAAAAGAAAGGGTCTGTAGTATAACAGCAACAACAACAACCACCACAAACTAGAAAATAAGAACTTTTTGCGATGCTATCAGAAATCATCGTAAAAATCGCTTAAACAACACTTTAGAGGTTACACACCGAACATGTAAGTACACACTTCCATACAAGTACGTACATGTATGGCTATTTGTGTGTGTGTGTGTGGAGTGATGATCTATATTACCACTCGATTACTTTGGTGTGTGTGTGTGTATGCATACGTAAGAGTTTCCATAAATACAGAAAACTTGGAGTTCTTAGATAGTATTATTTTATGGTTGTTCACCTCTGTTCACCTACACAAACATCCAAATAGTTTTTATGTATTCGTGTAATGCCTTGTAAAAAATAATTGAATGTGATATTTTTGGGGTTAAAGTTCATTTCAATGGACTTTAAATTTTAAATTTGTTACAAATATTTTTTTCCTAGAGTACCTCACGGGGTGAATTTTTTTAAAATGTTTTTTTTTTTCAAGCTATCAATAGGCGTGGATTTTTAAAAATATGTTTTCCAGATTATCAATAGGCGTGGATTTTTATACCCTTTACCACACTGTGGTACAGGCTATTATGTCTTTGTGCATATGTTTGTAACAGGCAAAAGGAAACGAGATAGACACATGGTTCATTTTGAGAATATTCACGGAATGACTTTCTGAGTCGATTTATGCATGACAGTCCGTCCGTCTGTTGATGTTTAATTGTAAACAAAGTACAGGTCGCATTTATCATCCGATTTGGAACATTTATTTGGCCCAAAGACGATCCCATATATATTTACGTCCGATTTAAGGTAAATGGTGTATCAAAGTCCCTATATATCTTTCGATTTGCACGAAAGTTGGTATAGCCAATTGAGTTAGGTCTAAAATGATGTGTGCTAAGTTTTGCGAAAATCGGTTGAGATTTAGATATAGCTCCCGTATATAGTTTCAACCGATTTAATGTAAAAGAGGCACCAAAGTCCCTATATATCCTTCGAAATTTGGCATAGAGTATTGAATTAGGTCCAGAATGATGTGTGCTAAGTTTCATGAAAATCGATTCCGATTTAGATATAGCTCCCGTATATAGATGCGTCCGATTTATTGTGAACAGCGCACCAAAGTCCATATATATCCTTCGATTTTCATGAAATATGGCATAGAGTACTGAATTAGGTGAATAATGATGTGTGCTGTGTGAAAATCGGTCCAGATTTCGATATAGCTCCTATATATATTCGTCTGATTTAATGTAAATAGTGCCTCATGTTCCCTATATATCTTTCGATTTGAACGACATTTGGAATTACGTAATGAATTAGGCCAAGAATAATGTGTGTTAAGTTTCCTGAAAATCGGTTCAGATTTTGATATAGCTCCCATATATATCATCGTCCGATTTAAGGTAAATGGTATACCAAAGTCGCTATATGTCAATCGATTTGAACGAAATTTGGCATTGCGTAACGAATTAGGTCTAGAATAATGTGTGTTAAGTTTCCTGAAAATCGGTTCAGATTTTGATATAGCTCCCATATATATCATCGTCCGATTTAAGGTAAATGGTATACCAAAGTCGCTATATGTCAATCGATTTGAACGAAATTTGGCATTGCGTAACGAATTAGGTCTAGAATAATGTGTGTTAAGTTTCCTGAAAATCGGTTCAGATTTAGATATAGCTCCCATATATATTTTCGTCCGATTTAAGGTAAATGATGTACCAAAGTCCCTATATATCTCTCGATTTGCACGAAATTTGGCATAGCGTAATAAATTAGGTCTAGAATGAAGTGTGTTAAGTTTCCTGAAAAACGGTTCTGATTTAGATTTAGCTCCCATATATATTTTCCTCCGATTTAAGGTAAACGTGACACCAAAGTCCCTATGTAGCCTTCGATTTCCGTGTGCCGGGTTACGAGAAAATCCGACCAGACATAGATATAGCTCCCATATATATTTTCGGGCACCAACGCCCTTATATTATCTTTTATTTGCACGAAATTCCTTCGAAAAAACCACGTCTGTTAGGATACATATGTAGAATAGATCCAAAGTGGTGAAGTGTATCATATAGTCGGCCTAGTCCGACTTTACTGCGTTCCTAACTGGTTTAAAAATATTTTTTGGGGATCAACCAAAAATAATTTTTGAAACCGTGAAATTCTTTTAATATTTCTTATTACAGGCGAATTCGGTTAAGTGGAAACGCGTAATTTCAGTATTTTTTTCTCTTATGCAGAATTTTCAATTAAAGGGACTTCGGATAAGCGAAACTCGTTGCGCTTAATAGATGTTTAAAATCAATATATGAAAAAGGTGAAATAAATAAATAATGAAATGAATTGAGTAATAAATACTTTTTCTGTGGACATTTTGCTTGTATGGTTGGATAAATATGTACAATAATTTTGAAATTGTACATACAAAAAAGTAATGAATTTCGTCGTGGATACAAACATGATATTTTTTCTGTTAAACGGTGTGTTTGTGTTTTTGCAACAACAAGTCTTTCTTTTATACGGATTTTCAATTAACCGGTTTTTCTTTTAATCAAAGTAAAGTTTTTGAAAATTCATCCGAAATATTAGTTTATAATTATACCCTTCACCACACTGTGGTACAGGGTATTATGTCTTTGTGCATATGTTTGTAACAGGCAAAAATAATCGAGATAGACCCATGGTTCCTTTTGAGAATATGCATAGAATCACTTTCTGAATCGATTTATGCATCTCCGTCCGTCCGTCTGTCCATGTTAAATTGTAAACAAAGTACAGGTCGCATTTATGATCCGATTTGGATGAAATTTGGCACAGCTCATTTGTTTGGCCCAAGGACGAACCCTATTGAAATTGGGAAAAATCGGTGCAGATTTAGATATAGCTCCCATATATATTTTTGCCCGATTTACGGACTTTAGACCCTGAAAATCTTTCGATTTGCACGAAATTTGGCATAGCGTACTGAATTGAGCCACGAAAGATGTGTGCCAAGTTTCGTGAAAATCGGTTCAGATTTATATATAGCTCCCATATATAGTTTCGCCCGATTTACGGGCTTTAGACCCTGAAAATCTTTCGATTTGCACGAAATTTGGCATAGCGCACTGAATTAAGTCTAGAATGATGTGTGCAAAGTTTCGTGAAAATCGGTTCAGATTTAGATATAGCTCCCATATATAGTTTCGTCCGATTTCATGTAAATGGTGCCCCAAAGTCCCTATATATATTTCGATTTGCACGAAATTTGGCATAACGAATTGAATTGAGTCTAGAATGATGTCTGGCAAGTTTCATGAAAATCTGTCCTGATTTAGATATAGCTCCCATATATAGTTTCTTCCGATTTCATGTTAATGGTGCCCCAAAGTCCCTATATATCTTTCGATTTGCAGGAAATTTGGCATAACGTACTGAATTGAGCCTAGAATGATGTCTGCCCAGTTTCGAGAAAATCGGCCCAGATTCAGATATAGTTTCGTCCGATTTCATGTAAATGGTGCACCAAAGTCCCTATATATCCTTCGATATGTTTGGATAGAGCTTCCATATATATTTTCGCCCGATTTTAAGTAAATTGGACATCAAACTCTTCATGCTAGTCAGGTTGACATCAAATTTTGCACAACGTACAAAATTGAGCATAGAATTACGTAGTTGCGTTTTCTAGAAGTACAGACATAGCCCAACGGATGACCCATTTATATTTGTTTGCAGTCGATTTATATAACTTATGGATATATAGGTAGATTCACATTTAGATAAATATCACATATTTTATTTCATCCAATTTCATGTTAATAGTCCTGTTTAATATATCCATAGTGGTGAAGGGTATCATATAGTTGGCCCCGTCCGACTTTACTACTTTCCTTACTGGTTTTTCATTTCAATTAAACGATTTTTTCGATAAACCGGCGCTTGCTTATCCGAATTCGAGTTATAACATTTTTCAATACCGCATATAATATAGTCTTTTGGAATATCTGTTCACTTATTTTGCTTATTTTAAATTATTATTACTTTCTTTCAACACATATCCACCCACAAAACTCCATTTATTATTGTACCTACATTTTATGTAAATTGCATAAATATATATGTACTTTATCGTATTTTGTTTGTGGTTTTGTTTTCTGTTTATTTAGTTGTATTCACACTTGCAGCCATCACTCTATGGTCGAACTTCAATTTAAGTCTTATGCAGTGTTCTCACTGAGTGTTCTTGGGTTGTATTTGTATACTCCACTACTACTACCACCAACAACGAAAACTTGCAAAAGGCTAAAGGATATATTTTACTCAACTACATGTGCAATTGCTGTCGTTCATTGTGTGTGTGTGTGTGTGATTACCATTGTGCACAAACAATCGAACAGTTACAAAAAGTGCAGAAAAATGCCACATGAAAACTAGCGAAAAAGGAACGAAAACAAACAAATCGGTTTGCTCTGTTTTTGTTGTAGTTTTGGCTTTAAGAGGCAAAACAAAAATTCGGTGGAAAACAACACACCAAAACAAAAAGACAAAAGTTCCTTCTGCGGTTTTTGCAAAAAGTGTACACACACACACACGAAATGCAAAACCATGCGGCATGGCACCGTGATGGTATTTGTTTTTGTATTTTTGTTTCTTTTTTTCTACAATTGTTTGTTGTTCTTGGTGGGTTGTCGAGTAAGAAGAATACTGACATAGTTTTAAAACAAATATCATATGGTGATAATAGGGTGGTTCGAAGTGAAGAAGGGGTAAATAATAAAGGAAAAATATGGTACAAAAGAAGATTCTTTTGGTGACAAATTATATAAAGTAGCTAATTTTTATGGTTTTCCTCAAGCCATATTCAGGTCCAAATAAGTTTTCATTATCACGTATTGACTTCAATCTGATACACTCTATATTTCTTTGTAAATCTCTACATATATATTTGTATGAGTATATTATTGAGATAACCACCGCCACTGCCACCACGAAAAACTTTTCACAAAGAACGAAGAAATCAAAGTTGTTACAAAAGTAAATAAGATTACACGCTGTGCATATTTACTTGAAATAAAGTAAAATGTTGAAATATTTGCATATGTAGTAAACAAACAGGCACACACACATTACACACAGAGAGATATGGAAGTTTATAGCGTGTAGTGCTATGTTGGTTAAGAATAGCAAACTGTAAAATCTGGATAACATTTTTGTTTATTTGTATTCCACAATAAAGGTATGATTTAATTTTCAGGATTTCCTATGAATTTCAATAATTTTTCAAGGGTATATTTTTATTAAACTATTTTTTCAGGGACCTACATAAGGCGTGGATTTATTAAAAATATGTTTTCAAGGACCCAAACTAGGTGTGGATTTATTAAAAAATATTTTTCAAGGACCCAAAAATATGTCTTAATTTTTTGTAGGTTCGTCCAATTCGATATTTTTGTTTTTATACCCTTCACCACACTGTGGTACAGGGTATTATGTCTTTGAGCATATGTTTGTAACAGGCAAAATTTATCGAGATAGGCCCATGGTTCCTTTTGAGAATATGCATATCATGAATATGCATATGGGAATATGCATATGAATATCACTTTCTGAGTCGATTTATTCATGTCCGTCCGTCTGTCTGTCTTTCCATGTTAAATTGTAAACAAAGTACAGGTCGCATTTGTGATACGATTTGGATGAAATTTGGCACAATTCACTTATTTGGCCCAACCAACCTTATTGAAATTGGGGGAAAACGGTTCAGATTTAGATATAGCTCCCATATATATCTTCGTCCGATTTGAGGTAAATGGTGCACCAAAGTCCTTATATATCATTCGATTTGCATGAAATTTTGCACAGGCTACTGAATTAAGCCCAAAATTACGTGTGCCAAGTTTCGTGAAAATCGGTTCAGATATAGATATAGCTCCCATATATATTTTCGTCCGATTTTATGTAAATGGTCCACTAAAGTCCCTATATTCGATTTACTCGAAATTTAGCACAATGTACTGAATTGAGTCTAGAATGACTTGTGTCAAGTTTCGAGGAAATCGGCGCAGATTTAGATATAGCTCCCATATATTCGTCCGATTTAAGGTAGATGGGGCAACAAAGTCTAATATATCTTTCGATTTTCACGAAACTTGGCTTAGGATACTAAATTAGGTACAGAATGATGCGTCCTAAGTTTCCTGAAAATCGGTTCAGATTTAGATATAGCTCCCATATATATTTTCCTCCGATTTAATGTAAATGCTGCACCAAAGTCCCTATATATCTTACGATTGAAACGAGATTTGGCACAGCGTAATGAATTAGGCCTAGAATAATGTGTGTTAAGTTTCCTGAAAATCTGTTCAGATTTAGGTATAGCTCCCATATATATGTTTGTCCGATTTTAGGTAAATGGTGTACCAACGTCCCAATATATCTTTCGATTTGCACGAAATTTGGCACAGCGTGATGAATTATGTCAAAAAGTGATGTGTGTTAAGTTTCCTGAAATCGGTTCAGATTTAGATATAGCTTCTATATCTGACCAAATGAAATATTTAGTATCGGTTGCAGAATGATATGTTTATGGATCCAATTTCATTTTACTGGTCCTTTAAAAATGCGACGCATGTTAGGATTCATCAGTTGAATATACCCAAAGTGGTGAAGGGTATCATATAGTCTGCCTCGTCCGACTTTACTGCTTTCCTTACTGGCTTTGTATTTATTTTAGTGGCTAATTTCCCCTGTTGCATATTATGTTATGTTTCCTTATGTTTTTCATTTCCTAATTACGGAATATAAAAATTTAAAAATTGTTTCGTTAAATAAACTTCCTTAATGGCCGGCCATAAAACTAGGGGGAAAACAACTTGGCTAATTGTTATGTTTGTTTAATTTCTTCAGCTTGTTTTTAAGTTTATTTTCGCAGGATAATTTTAATTCTCTGCAAAACAAGCGGTTTCTGTTGAGATTTGTTAAAGCCTTCTATTCTTTCAACTCCTATAAGTTTTATGTTTGTTGTGTGTGTTTTTATTTATTTTTTCGTTATTCTTTCACATTGGCTAGTTTATGACTTTCTTTTGCATGATGATAAACCAGCGTATAACAAAATGCAAATAAATTCCGCCTTTAGTCTGTAAAATATACCACAATTGGGACACATAATTCAACAGGCCGTAAATAGAAAAGGAAAGGGCGTTCCATGACCGTCGTGCATACGCCCCCTAATAGAAAATAAGGAATTTTGAAAGAACTAGGACAGAAGACTGAAGATAGTGCACCCACCCTCCAAAACTATATGTAAGAAATAAAATTTAAAGCAAGAATAATTGTTATTCTTAGAAAATTGCGTTTACGCAGCCTTGATTTGATTACATTTTATATATTTTTTTATGAAGAAATTCTTCTAAAAAATATTTTTAATAAATCCACGCCTTAAGTAGGTCTTTGAGGTATATTTGTCATATGTATCCTAACCAGTGTTGCCAAAGCTCTGTTGAGAAAAATGCTAGATTTTGTTGAAAAAATGCTAGAAAGTGCTAGAAAATTTAAAAAAGTGCCAGAAAAAAGTGCTAAAAATTAAATGAATAAAATTGTTAATATGTAATAATGAAATATTCATCAGAGACCCCATTTTTCTTAAAGGCTATTCTTTGTCGATTTAGCCATGTCCATTCGATTGAGGTCGCAATATTGAAAACAGAGCTTTGGAATTTTGCCCATATATTGCACTACTCCTAGGACATTTGGTATTGGAAATTAAATATATTGGTCTTTTTTTTGTATACCATACCCAATATTTGATTTTTTTAAGGTTTTGGGCACATTTTCAACCTAATATGCGGTTTTGTATTTCGGATTCTCCCTGTGTAGAAAGTCTTCTTACTAAAAATTATCAACATTGGTTAAAATCGAATTGGCTTTAATTTGATATTTCAAATTGAGTAAAAAATCTCCTTATCAGAAATTATTAATATATGTACATATTTAGGGGTTGCTGGTTAACGGCAGCACCCCATTATCCCAAAGTAACTGTAATTTCATATTTCGGGATTTTGGAGGTTAGCAAATCGAAGGATATAAAGGGACTTTCTTGCACTATTTACCTAAAATCGGCTATATCTAAATCTGAACCGATATTCATGAAATTTAACATAGATCTTTCTGAAATTTTGCAGTACCATATGCAAAATTTCAAGCCAATCGTATGATATATAGGGACTTTGGTGCACCATTTACATAAAATCGCACGACAATTTATATGGGAGCTACATATATCGAAATCTGGACCGATTTTCTCGAAACTCACCACCCATCATTGCAAACTTAATTCAATACTCTATGCCAAATTTCGTGCAAATCGAAAGATATATAGGGACTTTGGTGCACCATTTACATTAAATCGGACGGAAATATATATGGGAGCTATATCTAAATCTTAACCGATTTTCACGAAATTTAACACACGTCTTTCTAGGCTTAATCACTATGCACAAATTTCGTGCAAATCGAAAGGATATATAGGGCCTTACCTTAAATCGGACGAAAATATATATGGAATCTATATCTACATCTGAACCTATTTCCACAAATAAATGAGCTGTGCCAAATTTAATCCAATTCGAATCAAAAATGCGAGTTGTACTTTGTTTACAATTTAACATGGACAGACGGACGGACATGCATAAATCGGCTTAAAAAGTGATTCAATGCATATTCTGAAAAGGAACCGTGTGTCTATCTCGTTTCCTTTTGCCTGTTACAAACATATGCACAAATAAATAAGACCCTGACCCTAGTGTGGTGAAGGGTATAAAAATATATGTTTGCCGACATTTTTCTATTTTGGTCCTGTTCGGTACTCTTAAGTGGTTTTAACTTGGCATTCAGGATGGCCGGTGCATTAAAAAACTTATTTTCAGAAAATTTCAATGGACCGCTTTATTTGGTTTTTTCAAATAAACAAACTACTAGCAGACAATGTCATAGTCACCATATGAAGTACCTGCTTACAAATCTACTGTCACTTTTTTAACATTGGAAAATCAAATTCAACGCGTGAAACATAGGGAAATTTCAATGCGTCAATATGAAATCGAAAAACGGGAAAATTTGTTGGGATGAAACAAAAATTATAAAAAATTACTGAAAAATAAAAAATGCTAAAAAAAGTGCTAGGTGCTAGATCATTTTTTTTGGTGCTAAACGAGTTTAAAAAGTGCTAAATCTAGCACTAAAAATGCTAAATTGGCAACACTGATCCTAACAGATGTCGCCTTTTCGCAGGAACATTGACATAAAAATGAACGAACATAAATATGTGATCTTTACCCATATCTGAACCGACTAAAAACAAACCCTACATATGGCCTTCTGCAACATAAGCTAAATTTTGTGAATCGATTTAAAGCAAAATTGACACATGCTATGTGGTATCCTGCACTGTTCAAAATTTAATATTAATCAGACACCTGTTGACTATTTGGTGCACCTTCGATTGACACGAAATTTGGCAGAGCGTACTGAATTGAGTCTAGTATAATGTATGACAAATTAAGTTAGATAGATAGCACGAAAAGATATCCAGGATCTATATCGAAATCTCAACCGATTTTCATTACCACATATCATTTTAGACTCAATTCATTATGCTATGCCAAAATTCTTCCAAATCGAAATACATATAGGTACTTTAGGGTACCATCGATAGATATATAGGTCCTTTGGTGCACGATTTACCTTAAAGCGAACGAAAATATATATGGGAGCTATATCTAAATCTGTACCGATTTTCATGATATTTAGCACACATCATTCTAGGCTTAATTCACTATGCTGTGCGAAATTTCTTGCAAATGGAAAGATATTTAGTGATGTTGGTGCGCCATTTAAATCAAATCGGACGAAAATATATATGGGAGCTATATCTAAATCTGAACCGATGTTCACGAAACTCGGCAGACATCACTCTAGGCTCAATGCAGTACGTTATGCCAAATATCGTGGAAATCGAAAGAGATATAGGAGTTTTTTTGCATCATTTATATAAAATCGGACGAAACTATATATGGGAGCTATATATAAATCTGGACAGATTTTCACCAAACTTGGCAAACATAATTCTAGGCTCAATTTAGTATGTTATGCCAAATTTCGTGCAAATCGAAAGATATATATGGACTTTTTTGCACCATTTATATAAAATCGGATGAAACTATATATGGGAGCTATATCTAAATCTGGACCGATTTTCACCAAACTTGGTAGACATAATTCTAGGCTCAATTTAGTACGTTATGCCAAATTTCGTGCAAATCGAAAGATATATAGAGACTTGGTTGCACCATTCGGGCGATAATATAAATGGGAGTTATGTCTAAATCTGAACCGATTTATCCCAATTTCAATAGGGTTCGTCCTTTGGCTAAATAACTGAGCTGTGCCAAATTTCATCCACATCGGATTATAAATTCGACCTGTATTTTTTACAATTTAATATCTACAGAAGGACAGACGGGCGTGATCATCATTGAAAATTA
>NW_026873508.1:0-14906 GCF_032173495.1 Musca vetustissima | reverse complement strand
CGGAAAAATATTGGGAGTTTGGTGCACCATTTACATAAAATCGGACGAAACTATATATGTGAGCTATATATAAATATGAACCGATTTTCCCCAATTTCAATAGGGTTCGTCCTTGGGCCAAATAAGTGACCTGTGCCAAATTTCATTCAAATCAGATAATAAATGCGACCTGTACTTTGTTCACAAAAATACATTGACGGGTGGACAGACGGGGGGACGGAAATGCATAAATCGACTCAAAAAGTGATTCTATGCATATTCTCAGAAGGAACCGTGGGTCTATTTCGAATCCTTTTACCTGTTACAAACATATGCACAAAGACATAATACCCTGCATCACAGTGTGGTGAAGGGTATAAAAAGGGTTTGAAAATTCTGAAATAATAGAATTGAGCCTTAACTTTTGGGAATCAGCTTCGAAATCATTATTAAAATAATATTGAAGTGATTGCCACTGCGCCCAAATTGTTTCAATAACTTCTTGACGTTAAAGCCACCGAGTTGGTGAGTATTTAAAAACAACAGAAATATCTGTACCGAAATATTCCTGAAACAATGAAAAATCATCTCTCTCATAGAACTGTTACAAAAATAATAAATAATCTTTACTGAATTTATCATTCTGATCGGAAATACTGAATTTGCATAGGACACTACGGTTAAACTATGGGAAATTCATCCATTCGTAACGACAGCGGGGGATGGCGATCCATTTCATATTGTATGTTTAAGCACTTATAATACTTTTAACTGAGAATAGTTTGATATAATTTAGAAATAGTGCTAAATATGTCATTGAGGTGCTATTGTTATTTTGACTTCCAAATAGTGCTAAAATTAGTACAATTGTGTCAACTTTTGCATCCCTGACGTAAATTATACAAAAACAAAAAAAAACCAGTAAGGAAAGTAGTAAAGTCGGACGGGGCCGACTATATGATACCCTTCACCACTTTGAGTATATTCAACAGATGAATCCTAACAGAAGTCGCATTTTTAAAGGACCAGTAAAATGAAATTGGAACCATAAACACGTCATTCTGCAACCGATACTAAATTCTTCATTTGGTCAGATATAGAAGCTATATCTAAATCTGAACCGATTTTCAGGCAACTTTACACACATCATTGCTACGCGGTGCCAAATTTCGTGCTTAAATCGACTCAAAAAGTGATTCTATGCATATTCTCAAAAGGAGCCATGGGTCTATCTCGATTATTTTTGCATGTTACAAACATATGCACAAAAACATAATACCCTGTACCAGAAAAAAGAATTTGGTTCAATAACCTCAAAACCTGGGGGCTACCAGAAAAAATTGACCAATATTTATAATTTATAGTGGAGAGATGTGCTACCTAATAAGAACTCGACGTACTAAATTGCAGTCAATTTGGTCGAAAAATCCGATCAGAACCCCCAAAATACCAAAAATTTTGGGGTACCGTTATATGGGTACTACCAGAAAAACTGGACCTATATTTATAATTTTTAGTGGAGTAATTTGGTACCCAATAAGAACCCAATGTACAAAATTTCAGCGAATTCAGTTATAAAACGAGCCCAAAAACCCGAAAATACCGAAAATTGGGGGTGCCCTTATATGGGGGCTTTCCGAAAAAATGGACCTTTATTTATAAAGTTTGGTAGGGAGATTTGCTACCCAATAAGAACACAAAGTACCAAATTTCAGTGAATTCGGTCGAAAAATGCGATCAAAATACCCAAAATTGGGGGTAATCTTAAATGGGGGGCTATCCGAAAAAATGGACCTTTATTTATAATTTTTGGTAGGGAGATTTGCTACCCAATAAGAACTCAATGTACAAAATTTCAGGGAATTCAGTTAAAAAACGCGCTCAAGAACCTCAAAATACCGAAAATTTGGGGGTACCCTTATATGGGGGCTATGCGAAAAAATGGACCGTTATTTATAATTTTTGGTAGGGAGATTTGCTAACCAATAAGAACACAAAGTACCAAATTTCAGCGAATTCGGTCGGAAAATGCGATCAAAACCCCCAAAATACCGAAAATTGGGGGTAATCTTATATGGGGGCTATCCGAAAAAATGGACCTTTATTTATAATTTTTGATAGAGAAATTTGCTACCCAATAAGAACTCAAAGTACCAAATTTCAGCGAATTCAGTTAAAAAACGCGCTCAGGAACCTCAAAATACCGAAAATTTTGGGGTACCCTTATATGGGAGCTATGCCTAAACGTGGACCGATTTTTTCCAATTTCAATAGGGTTCGTCCTTGGGCCAATTAAGTGACCTGTGCCAAATTTCATCCAAATCGGATCATAAATGCGACCTGTACTTTGTTAACAAAAATACATGGACGGACGGACAGACGGACGGACGGACGGACGGACAGACGGACAGACGGACATGCATAAATCGACTCAGAAAGTGATTCTATGCATATTCTCAAAAGGAACCATGGGTCTATCTCGATTATTTTTGCCTGTTACAAACATATGCACAAAGACATAATACCCTGTACCACAGTGTGGTGAAGGGTATTTATTTGGCTTTATCCTAGTTCATACGAGAGCTATACACTCCCAGAGAAACGTTGCAAAATTTAGAACCTATTGGATTATTAGTTTTTGAGTTATCGTGCCCGCCATTCGCAAAGAAATGTTTAGAGAAAAACGCGTTTAAAGTTTGAGAAGCCCTTCAGCCGTCACTTGATGCTGACACAATAAATCGGCTATATCTTCAAGAGTTCTTGAGATTTTCACTTCAAATTTTGTAGAGACATTCTTTAATCAGTGTAGATTCGAATTATATCAACAAAAATTTTGACCCCGAGAATGGGGGGTCCCCTTAAACAAATTGCTAACAAACAGCTTTACATTGTTATAGACAAGTAGGTAAAGAAATATTTTTGAATTTACATAATATTTTATTTATTTTTCTAATTATATTGTGTTGTCAAACATTCATCCCAAATTGTCAATTATGTAAATATAATGTGGCAAATAATGGAGTGATACTAGACAAATGCAAATCAAACATGGGACGCTGAATAATCAGCATGGAATATAATAATGTATCCTGAGTAACGCTTAGCAAATAACTCAACACAACACAAACTATGGAAAACATACACAAAATCGGGCAAATATATATGGAAACCATATTCTAGACTTAATTTGGTAGGCTGTGCAAATGTTCGCTTCAATTAGACCAAACATTAGGATATTAGGTCCTTCGGATAATAAATGAACTGTTTATAATAAAATCAACAGGCGGGTGTTTATTAAACCAGATACATTTTTATACACTTCACAATTATCACGCCGCGATACATTGGTCAACTAGCTGAGTCTATCTAGACATATGTATCCGCCCATTTGCAAACACGATGCAGGCCACAGAACCGATCACCACGAAATTTTGCATGGAGGACCGCTTCTGGCCAAAGAATACCCTATTGTTTTTTGTAATGATTTGTTAATATTTAGTTTGTTTTTCTGGTCGCACCAGATGCCGCAATTATGACCCTAATCTCGCGGAATTTTGGTTATCTAGTCGCTCTCGTCGCCATGGGGCAAGCGATCTGACGAACTAATTGAAATGGCTGTCATAATAATAAATGGTCAATATTTAGTGGGTCAAATGAACTACGACATTGTAAAATAAGAAAATTTCAATCATATGAACTCCGGAAAAACATGACTCCAGGTCAGAAGAGTTCAAATATCGCGAAGTATTACCCAGGTTCGGAATATAGATCCGGAAAAACTAAGAGCTCAATGGTTGTTGTGTGTGGTCCCACCCGACTATAACTATGCTACTACGTATGGATTTTTATAATTGAAAATTGAAAAAATGGTCTAATAATAACGATTATTTATATAGTTCGCACTTTATGTTACAGTTCCATTCCATAAATGAGCTGTAATTTGGCATTCTTGGTTTTTGGCGTATTAAAGACTTTCATGTTTGGATATAGATCCCATATAAAAGGACAATGCATTTTGTAGAACCTTTCGATCGTCAAAGCTTCGTGCTGCAACCCAGATGGTTATAATAATTTCCTGTATTGAGACTATAAAATATCTTTTGGCAAAAAATGTACAAAACTGGCCCCTCAATTAAAATAGCTCTCAATAAAGATACAGCACATTTTCGGTATTATAAAGGTACTACAACGTATGTTTCTGAGATTCTGTACTTCTTGACTTCGAAGGACAAATTAGGAAATAACAGCCAATTAGGTTGGAAATACCTAAAATACCTAATAGTGAGCGTTATATAGTTGCTACCCAGACGTGGGAGAATCACAGAGATTTAACTCCATGATAATCTTAAATACACACATCATTACAGTCACTTTGGTTGATTAACATGCCTGAATTCCCCAAATCAACGAAAATTATTGGTACAGCATAAAAAATGGCTAGCCTACCCAATGAGAATCAAAAATATCAAATTAGAGGTAATTCAATTGAAAAACGTAGCAAAATGCTGCAAAGTATTGAACAAGTTGCGTCAATATTGACATTTTTTGTTAGGGGATACTTGAACCAATAGTAATAATTGGTAGAGAGATATACTACCAAGTGAGCAACTCAAATATAAAACTGAAGACATTTTGGTTAAAAACGTATCTACCCAAATTCCTAAAAGAATAATGTGTGGAGGTACCAATATATGGAGACTACACTAAAAAGAAAACCAATATTTATAATTTTTATACAGGCAAAAGGAAACCAGATAGACCCAAGGTTCCTTTTGAGAATATGCACAGAATCACTTTTTGAGGCATGTCCGTCCGACTGTCCATTTATGAAAACAATGTACAGGTCGAACATATGATCTGATTTGAATGAAATTTGGTGCAGCTCACTTATTTGGCCCGGGGACGAACACCATTTAATCTGTCATTTAATTTAGTTCAATTTCATCAAAAAAGTCCTTCAAAAATGCGACGTCTGTTACGATGCATCTTCTAAATATACACAAAGTGGTAAAGGTTATCATATAGTCGGCACCGTCCGACTTTACTACTTTCCTTACTGGTTTATATTTGCCAATGGGAACCGAAAATATCAAATTAGAGATTATTTGGTTCAAAAATTGGGGCTACACCGAAATGGTGATAGGGAGATACTTGGGACCATATTGTTAACTTTTGATAGCGAGATTAACTATCTAGTGAGAACCAATACCAATTCCTTTAAAATTGTGCAGGATAATCTTTGAACAGACATACGGGCTGGTATGGTATTATGATCTGATTTAGATGAAATTTGACACAAGTCACTTATTTGGCCCAAAGGCAAAACCTATTGAAATTGGAGAAACTCGATTCAGATCTATATATATCTCCCATATATAGTTCCATCCGACTTTAGCTAAATGGTGCACAACACATTTTGCACAGCGAACCCAATTAGGTCCAAATCGATGTCTGTAAGGTTTCGTTGAAATCGGTTCAGATTTATATATAGCTCATATATACTTTTGTCCGATTTTAGGTAAATGGTGCACCAAACATACAAGGTTTGTCCGATTAAGGCTAAATTTTGCACAGTGGTTCAGATTTATCCGCTTCAGACAAAATGTTGCGCAGTGTACCAAAAAACTAAAGTTTTTTTTCGATTGGGGCGAATTTTTGCCCAAGGTAACAAATTGGACCTAAAATAACGCGTATTGGATTTGGATTGGATAAAATATAGTCAGATATACATATAACCTCTATATATTTTCAGCAGAGTTCATGTAATTTGTGCACCAAATTACCACCAAATGTTATATGCCATGGTTGCCCAATTAAGTTCGGATTAATATATAGCTCCCACGAATAATTTTGCTCGATTTCAATCATATGGTAGAGCAAAGAAGTCTGCCTGATTGATATGCAATATTTCATAGATTTCAGAATGCTATATTTATTTTTTAATTGGTTCTAATATAATTGGAGGTAATTAAGATGGAATTGGACGAAATAAAATGTGTGATCTATATACACATTTTATTTCGTCCGATTCCATTTCAATGGTCCACCAAATATGCTATGTCTGGTATATCTAAAGGATATTGTATATAATAGCATTTCTTGTATGTACCCGACTTCCGTCCTTTCCTTTCTGATTTACTGTAATATCAATTCGGACTTCGAAGTGGTACAATTTTAGTGGTTCGGTCCTCAAAGAGTATTATTTTAAATTGTCTCCTGATGGAATAAACCTCTAACTATAGTTCATTATGCTCATAGTGTTTATTCCACCCAAGTTCACGAATTATTTTTATATCATGTGCATTTTCCAGCTACAATTATAACTTTCTGGTTCGATCATGACTGTAATTCATTTGTTCAGATATAGGGTTGCTTCTTACAATGGAACAAAATTACCTAAAATAGTATATACAAAGCTATGCTCAACCGATTTCAAAACTTTCCACATTTCAAAACATTAGTACGTTGTGCAAAATTTGTGTCAATTTTGTGTAAAAATCAAAAGATATATAGGGATTTTGGTAAACTACTTACCTTAAATTGGACGAAGATATATATGCTTTTCTAAATCTGAACCTTTTAAGGATCAACACACATGATATATAGTATATTAGCTAATTATTATATATGGGAGCTCTAAATCAGTGTGTTCGTTTATATTACTTGTTAACAAAAATACAGGAATAGAAAGCCAGAAAGTGATTCTATGCATATTTAAAAGGAACCATGGGTCTATCTCTATTATATTTGTTTTATGCACAATGACATAACCCTGTACTTGGTAAAAAAATTTCCAAGCACTTCGGTCTTGTGCGCATCTCCTCCAATTTGAAAGACCACGTTCCAAGATGTTGTTTTCTACTTGGTCTTTTCATCTGATTCGTGGCCTTCCCCTTCTACGGGAACCATCAGTAAGCTCGCTTTTATATGCCTTTTGAGCTGGGGCCTTATCATTCATTCGCACACTATGGCCTAGCCATCGTAGTCGCTGCAGCTGACTATGTCGATGTCCGCGTATAAATTTTAAAGCTCGTGGTTCATTCTACGCCGATAATCACCGTCGACGCAGATCGGCCCGTAGATTATTCGGAGAATTTTTCTCTCAAACACTCCAAGAATTGCCTCATTTCTTTGCGAAAGTACTCATGCTTCATATCAGCGTCTTGTAAAGTTTCTAAAACTGCTTAAAGTTTCTAAAACTGTTTCTAACCTGCTTACTTAGACCATAGTAGCATCTGTTGGCAATCACTATCCTTCTCCGAATTTGAAAACTGATGTCATTCGTTTTATTTATGGCGGCACCAAGATATAAAATCTTTAACTACCTCGAAGCTGTAGTTCTCAAGTTCCACAGTTGGTCCCAGTCTACTGGACGGAATAGAAATCCATAAATATCAATTCTAATAATGCTCGAAAAGTAAAAACTTAATTCCCCGTGTGATTTTTATCTATATAGACAATCCTACTTAAATATTACGTAGCACTTACACACAGATTCCCTATAATTTCATTACATACAAATCAATAACAGCAAATAAATGATATTACTCTCTTTTATATCACCGCTGATTGAAAAATATATAAACAAAATTGTAATATTTATTACTGCACAGAAGACGAAGTGAAGCATCCATAAAAACCTCAAAATCAATAAAAAGATGTGGGGTATCCTTTTCAATAAAACATAAACCAAACTCAACAGCAGTAGCAACAACAATAATAACGCCGCCCTTAGGGTTAAGTATGAAATATTTATATATGAAAGAGGAGGGTATATTTAACGGCTTAATGTACAAAACGAATTGGCCTGAAATTGAAATAACCCATGAAAGAAAACCTACAAATATCAACAACAAATGAATGTATATTGGGCATATGGGTGATTACAAGGCATTTCATATTTAACTGAGGGGTTAACTGAGATATAGAGAATATTGAAAAATCTTACAAAATCCAAAAGTAGAGAATTTATATACAACATAGCTAAATTTTCTCTATTCAGAAAAATTATCAAACTCTAAGGGATGAAACTTCGCTGTATGTGATATATATTAATTTTAAATGTACGATTCGTCGAAATACCGAGAATCTTCAATGGAATAAGTGCACTATAAGCAAAATTATTGAATTGTATTAAATTATTATTATTTTATTTTTTATTAAATCCTCCAGGTAGTGCCCTATATGTAAATCTTCAATTGTATAGCAAAAACAATCTTCTACTTTACATACCGACACATACCAATAAACTCCTGCTCAATCCTTACCAATGTGTGTATTCGGAAAAAAATGATAAAGCCTTAAGGCCAATATTTGCTGTTATATAAAAAATTTATATGAATATCGTACCACTGAGCTTATGGAGAAAAACGAAACGCTAGAATGAAGAGCATCATGGATTCCTTTTGTAGGCTATACATTTTTAACGGTTGGCTAATTGTTTACAAAATCTTCAATTCATCGAA
This sequence comes from Musca vetustissima, assembly GCF_032173495.1. NCBI lineage: Eukaryota > Metazoa > Arthropoda > Insecta > Diptera > Muscidae > Musca > Musca vetustissima. Next base: position 6,462 of record NW_026873508.1, on the reverse strand, counting down.
TTTTTCACTGTGATACATCGAAATCTTGGGGGAAAGGAAGACATACGTTTGTTAATAACAGTGTTTTCAAAAAAAAAACTCATACATAAATAAATGAATGAATGTATATATAGGCTCTCCTTCTTTCCTTAATCTAGCATAGATTATAAAATTGCATATATCTACCACGTAAAACAATTGTGCAACGGGTATGATGACCCTAAAAGGGTTTATCGTATTTAGTCTAATATTTAAAACAGTATCTACTGAATGCTATAGTCACTACAAAACGTTGAGGGAGGATGTTAATATTGTCTCATCGTAGAAGTCAGTTTAAACGATTTAATTCAGTTCCTACATAATTTCAACTTCCAGTAACCAACAGTAGTGCATCATTATCCTTTAACACAAGCCGTCGCGGGCCGATTTATATATATATATATATATATATAGCTGGACCCCTGGCACTTCGCTGTCCCTACCAAAGGTAAAAAAAGTAAATCCATAATATGGCAATTTTTACGATGGAATGCGTAACTGACTTAGATTTTTTAAACGTATAGCATTATTTTCATGAGAAAAAGACCGTAACTCAAGTGGCAGTGTTTTTTAGCCAAATGACATTTTTTCCAAAGTAAACATGTTTTCACAAACTGAAAAAAGCAATAAGGAAAGCAGTAAATTCGGATTGGGCCGACTATATGATACCCCTCAACACTTTAGGTATATTCTACATATGTATCCTAACAGACGTCGCCATTTGAAGGAACATTGACATGAAATTGAACGAACATTAATATGTGAAATTTATCTATATCTAAACCGCCTAACATCAACCTATGCGAAATTTTGTAAATCAATTTAAAGCAAACTTAGCACACGCTATTTAGAATGTTGCTCGGTTTAAAATTTTATCTCAATCAGACATCCATTGATTACATGAATACATACATTTACCATGAATAGGTCGAAATTATATATGGAAGGTATGCTATATCTATACCTGAACCGAACTCAAGGAAATAGAGGCTCAATATAGAGGCTTTATTGCACCATTTACATAACATCGGACGAATATATATATATATATATATATATATAAATCTGAACCGATTTTCACGAAACTTTGCACACATTATTCTAGACTTAATTCAGTCCACTATGCCAAAATTCGTGCAAATCGAATGATTTTCAGGGGCTTTGGTGCATCATTTACCTAAAATCGGGCGAAACTATATATGTGAGCTATATTTAATCTGAATCGATTTACACGAAACTTAGCACGCATCATTCTAGACTTAATTCAGTACGCTAAAATTCATGCAAATCGAATGATATATAGCGAGGTTGGTGTACCAACTACCTAATATCGGGCGAAGATATATATGGGAGCTATATCTAAATCTGAACCGATTATCGCGAAACTTAGCACACATAATTGTTGGCTTAATTCAGTACGCTTTGCCAAATGTCGTGCATCTTTGGTGCTCCATTTACCTAAAAACGGGCGAAACTATATATGAGAGCTATATCCAAATCTGAACCGATTTTCACGAAACTTGGAGCACATTATTTTAATTCAGTGCGCTATGCACTGGTCCTTGGCCAAATAAATGAGCTGTGCCAAACTTCATACGAATCGTATTGTAAATGCGACTTTTACTTAGTTTACAATTTAACATCAACAGACGGACGGACATGCATAAATCGACTCAGAAAGTTATTCTATGCTTATTCTCAAAAGAAACCATGGGTCTGTCTCGATTTCTTTTGCCTGTTACAAACATATGCACAAAGCGAAGGGTATAAAGAGTGCAAATGTGTGTACAGTACTAATTTGTGTATACAGTCCAAAATATTTAAATAGCTTCGTACTCGAATTGTACGAATTTTATTATCAGTAATGTATACAGTACTAATTTGTGTATACAGTCCACATTATTCAAATCGCTACGTACTCGAATTGTACGAATTGGGTCACCAGTATTACTTTTTTGATCAGATATTTCCACCTTTATCATTTTCATAAAAACAAATTGGGAATTGGCAACATCTAGATAAAGGTGGTTTGTGAACTTAGTAAACATCTGTAGTTTGTATATTCACTAAAACTTTTCCATAATTGTCAATTCCAATTCTTTGCTTATTTGGAATCGTTTTTGTTTTGTCATTACGCGGAATACGTCCCTGGAGGATATACCTAAGCAGGAACAATACAGATTACATCGTGTAGGAATTACCTAATATTTGGAGTTATATTATATGAGATGCTATGCCTAATTGAGTATTGCATCGCAATACCTTCCTTAATGCTATATTAAAAATCCATAGGTATCAACTGACGTTCTATAAACCGGAACCAATTTGACAGACGTAAAGACGTAAAGCTATACTAACTTCAGTACCTTGTATAAAATAGTGTGCCAATCGGGCAAACTTTGGGTCTAAAGTGCACATATATATATATATATATATATATACAGTAAGTGTAAAAAGTATTTTGCCTCAATATAAATTTGAAAAAATTCCAATATATACGCCTGAAGCCAGCAAACTAAAGATGTAAAATGACTTATGTATGATGGAGTACATTTGTGGACATATTTAGATCGTATTTCTGCAAGAATCACAGCGAAAGTCCTATTGGTCGCGAAGATATCGGCCGAAATATATAATAACACAAAAATGTTTATCACAAAAAAGTATTTTGCTTTTTATTATTATTTTAGAAAAAAAATGTTACATTGAACACGTTTGGTCTTTTTATAGTTACAATTGCGGTTAACCACATACTATAAGCGATTTGACCACGATTCCGTTACATCACGGCATTTTTTCGTGGGTATTTTCTCACATTTACATTCAATACATTCTCCATCAGTATTTCATTTAATATTTGGTATTTTCTCGTCCTAATCTTAAGATGAGAGTATTAAACATAGTCATTGCGGCTTCAAAACATCCCAAATATGTTTAGAATAATAAAGAAGAGGTTTTGCAAAATATAACGCGAGGACAGAACCTTAAAAACTATAAAAACCAAAATCCGACAAACAAATTATTTAAAAAAAATTTGTATGGTCCAGTAATATTGATCTAGGAACCAATATATGCAATGTAAATACCAATAAGGTCAGATTCAAAGATATGAACAGTTCTAAATCAATAGTAATAAAAACCAATACATGAAGTTGGGAGAAAACATCATTATTCGTCAAATCCTATTGTCTTTTGAAAAACTGTGGTTGCTGGTGGCGAATACGCATTCTATATTTTATCTCCGATTAACACCATCAGTTGCGAATAAAATGCAGTAGGGAATAAACGGGTCGATGTATTTATTTTCGAAATAAGATGTATTTTTATTGCCAGAAAACTGTCCATATATTTGAATCTGACCTCCTTATTGCTATTTTCATCGTATATTTTGGTTCCTAGATCAGTAAAAATGAACCATAAAGTTTTCGAAGTTAGAAAAATGGGGTTTCGCGATATTTTTTTAAATAATTTGTTTGTCGGATTTTGGTTTTAATAGTTTTTGAGGTCCTGTCCTCGCGATATATTTTGTAAAACCTCCTTTTTATTATTCTTAACATATTTGGGATGTTTTGAAGCCGCGACGACTATATTTAATACTCTGATTTTGAGATTAGGACGAGAAATTATCAAATATTGAATGAAATATTGCTGGAGAATGTATTGAACGTAAATGTGAGAAAATACTCGCGAAAAAATGCCGTGAATTATTGGAATCGTTGCCAAATCACTTATAGTATGTCGTTACCCGCAATGGTAACTATAAAAATACCAAACGTGTTCTATGTTCCAATTTTTTCTAAAATAATAATAAAAAGCAAAATACTTTTTTGTGATAAACATTTTTGGGTTGTTATATATTTCGGCCGATATCTTCGAGACCAATAGGTCTTTCGCTGTGATTCTTGCAGTAATACGATCTAAATATGTCCACAAATGTACTCCATTATACATAATTCATTTTACATCTTTAATTTGCTGGCTTCAGGCGTATATATTGGAATTTTTTCAAATTTTTATTGAGGCAAAATACTTATTACACTCACTGTATATATATATATATATATATATATATATGGGAATTATATCTAAACCAGTGTTCGCAAAAAAAAATGCACACTATCGTAGTGTACTGTACCAGGGAGCACTAAAAATCGTAGCGTATCGCGGTCGGAACACTAAAAAATCGTAGCGTCCGCGGTTGGAACACTAACAATCGTAGTGTCCCACTGGCCGGAACACTAAAAATCATAGTTTCATTTCGCGGAACACTAAAAATCGCTGTGATCCACTTGACGGAACACCTAAAATCGTAGTGTTGCATTTGACGGAAAACAAAAAGATTATTTTTATTATTTTTTGTATGAATAAAATTTATATTTTTATTGTTTTTCAATAGATTTAATAAATATAATATTTAAATTTGTATTTGTTAATATTTTATTAAAAATTAGTAATATTATATAAGCATCAACAGTTCAACATAATAAATATTTTATAACTAAAAAAAGGGCGTCTCATAACTGAAAATTCCATTGGATAGCATTTTGGCTGATAACAGGCTGTGCTGATCGGAAAAATTTATTGCATAAGACTACCCGTATAAAAAAGAAGAATATTCCAATAATGGATACATGAAATTCGTTTTCTATATGGTACCTGTATGAGGTTTTGTAATATTTAACCCAAAATCATAAAACTACTTTTTTCATATCCGCGTAATTTGTACTCTTCTTTTCATGAATAAGCAGGTAATAATTATGTTGATTGTGTGACAATCACCAAATTTTGAATATTTTGAATTTTAGATGGATGCAGGTATAATTTTCTTAAAGAAACACTTTTTTCACAAATATTATGGCCTCCAAATATTATGGCAAAAATCATGTTCGTTGTATAAATTCATGAAAATTTTATCCAAAGCTGTATAATTTTGTCACAAAAACTGGCCAAAATACCTACCTTTTGTAATTGCAAATAAAATTATATTCATTTTTATTTTTTTTTTTATTATTTGATCTCATTTTGTTGTTGTTGTTATTGTTGACCTGTGATATGTTAATTCTTGTGGATTTTTGTTTTGGCTCTAGGTCAATTGAAAAACTCGTTGTTTATGTTTTTCTTTTTTGTTTATTTTTATTTTCCAATATTTCGACTGTCTTCGGCAGTCATCTTCAGGGAAATACTACAAAACATACAAATATTTTAAAGATATAGACTTAATTGTATTGCACAGATCTTACTTTTATGAGAAAAGCAACCGATTTTCATCACCGTCTATGCTAAACTAAGTTTTTCTTTTTTCTCGTCTGTGCTTATGAACTATGTTTCTATAAATATGTGCACAGTGGTCCGTGTCAGTCTTATAATTCATTCTTCTATCGTTAGGTACATTAATTATGTTTAACATTTCTAATGTGAATCGTCGTTTATAATTATTTTCTTGTGTCAATATGTCCACGTCTTTAAAATTCGGTGTATGTCCAGTTTTTGTGCAATGTGCAGCAAGCGCCGTTTTTTGCTCTAAAGGTTTGTCTGAATTTTGATCTGACTTATGTCCAGAAAGTCTAGTCTTGAGTTTAGTTTTTGTTGTACCAACATATACCTTTTGGCATACGTTGGATTTGTCCCCATTACATTTTATCTTATACACTACATTGCATTTGTCTTCCTTTTTAATTTTTGATTTTATTTTGCTGAACAGGCTATTGACGGTATTCTTCGATTTGAAGGCTAATTGATAATTGTTCTTGTCATATATATTGGAATTACGTAATCTCTCAGACAGTCCAGGTATATAAGTCAATGTTTTGTATGCTTTTTCCTCTTCATTCTTCTTTCCGTTCTTGTGATTGGATGTTTTTAGTAATTCGTCAATAGTTCTCTGTGGGAAATCATTTTTCCTCAGTATATTACGTATCCTTTCTTTGTTCTTTTGTCGGAATTGTTCGTCGCTAATATCAAGTACTCTGTTGATGAAGTTTGTGGCCGTATTTATTTTTATTCGTCTGGGGTGCTTAGAGTAAAAGTTTATTAATCGTCCAGATGCGGTGGGCTTTTGGTACCAATCTATTGTTAGTTTTTGGCCCTGTCGGATTATTATTGCGTCAAGATAAGGCAATTTTTCGTTTTCTTCCAATTCGTGCGTAAATTGCACATGTTTGTCAAAGGAGTTCAGGATATTTAATGTATTCTCGATCTCTGTTCTTTTCACTATGCAAAGTATATCGTCTACATATTTCGTAACTAATTTTGGTTTATTTGTCAATTTCTCCATTGAAGCGTCCAATAACTCCTCCATTACTATATCTGCAATAATCGGTGACGCTGGAGAGCCCATTGGAAGTCCTTTTCGCTGTTCGTACACCTTGTCCTCATATATGAAATATCTTGAGTCTTTTATACAAAGAGTCAATATTTCGATGAAGAGGTCCTGTGGTATTTTTG